>NW_027529596.1:1733527-1788562 GCF_008692635.1 Crocuta crocuta
ACCCGAGCCGCACCAGCATCGTCCGCGCGCCGGGACTCGCGAGCACGGCGGCTTAGATGGCGGTGGCGCCCTCGCCCCCGAAGCCCGGCCGCGCCCGGGCCGGAGCTCGCCTCATACTCTCCTCCTCAGACTACCCAGAACATCCAGAGATCAGCAACAATCCCTCCCTCGGCCCCCCTCCAGCAGGAGGAGGCGGAGGCGGCCGCGGCTCCTCCCTCTCCTCGCTCTCGACGCCCTCNGACGACCACCCCCGGGGCCGAGGCCCGAGTGCGCCACGGCCGCCCTCACCCTAGCAAAGCGGGCTCGGGACGCCGTGGCCGAATCCTCGAGTCTCTGTGGACAAGTGAGGGATAGAGAAGATGATGAGATGTGACGTCTCTCCGTCACGAGTCTCATTCCAAACGAAGAAGAGCATTGTGCGGCGTCATCTTTAGTCGGGGCACCGAAGGCCCGGAATGCCCACGTTAACTACGGGCCTTCTCAGTCAGAGTGAAAGGGGACTGGAGCCGGCGCAGCTTCACTTTCCCTTCTCCAACATGGCCTCGAGGGCAGGAAGGAGAGATTAGCGGTTCGCGCGGGACCCCGCCCACCCCGCGGGGCAGGCCAATCACCGTGGGCAGCTCGGCCCGCGCACGCGCGCTGCCGCCGGGGCGCCGGATTGGTCGGGTGAGGCGGGCCCTCTGGCACCTGTTGCCGCTACNCCGCGTCCGCAGAGATGTCAGCCGCCGGCGTCCGGGGCCTTCGGGCCACCTACCACCGGGTCCTCGATAAAGTGGAGCTCATGCTGCCGGAGAAGTTGAGGCCGATTTACAACCACCCAGCAGGTAATAGGTCCGGAATGGCTCTCTCCGACACCCGCCCTCCCCCTCCTTCGAAAATAGACCTTGAGAGGCCACGGGCGGCTCTGCCGCTGAAGGCATCCCCCGCGGCCGCAGCCTCTTCCCTTCCGGGGAACCGGCTCAGTCCTCCACCCTCCCAGCCTTCCGCCTTCTCCGCCCCCGTCTGTCCTAAACCTGCGATTCTCGCGTCAGCGCCCTTCCCGACCTTTGTTGCACCCCATCTCTTAGGCGCGACCCAAACCCCGACCGGGCTTCTGGGGTCTATCCTTCCCCTTTTCCGCGGCCACGAGTCGGTGTGGGTCCTCACGAAATTCCCATTCACTCCCGTTTCCCTCCAGCTGACCCACGCGGAGCCGAGCCGGCTGGTCGCCCCGCAGGGTTTGGGGTAAAGGTCACACGCTTCCGGCAGATCCGGCCGGCAGGGGCCTGCAGATGCCGTGCCCGGGGTTCCGAGTCGGTGTCCTGCCTCGTCGACTGGGTCCCGTGTGCCCTTGCACATGAAACTCCCTAGCGAGCCCTCCCTAGACTTTTCCGTGTGCACCCCCGGAGTGATTCTGCGCCGCCTCTTCCTATAGATGTGACCTTGGGCGAAATCCTAGGTATTTCCATTGCTGTGAAATCTGCTCAGTGTGAGGACTGAAGGTAACATGTGTGTTTGATTCTTCGCACATGTTGGCTCTCATTTGTCCTGTTGGAAACAAATATTCCTGTGGTTGAAATAAAAGAATTCTTTAAGAAACTGGAAGATGCTAATCCTCCCAGCTCTTCAAGGTCTAGAATTTTGTTACCTCTTCTATAACGTGGGAACTAAAACCGGAGGTGCTGAGGTCTCTCTCAAGCCTAAGATTTAGCAAGTGAGAAACTGTGTTATAAATTGATGGAGTGCAACCCAGAAGTGATCCTTTTTTCCTTCACGGTTCAGTATCTCTGCAGCTGGTATTGTTAGGAAAGTTGTCTTTTCCCCTCGTATTTGACTAGGAAGCCTCTCTGTGGAGTCTGAGATGATACCTGGCTCTGTTTGATAAAGGAATGAATAGTATAGTAATGGTAGACTAAAGTATGAAGTAAATATTGTGTTTTAGTGCATTATTTACTGCAGTATGGTACCCATTATAAAATTAATTGATCTTTAAGGAGAGTTTAAGGAGAATTCTTTAAGACGTTTATTTAGTTTATTTGCCTTTTACTTTTTTTAATACTCAATTTTTTGGAATTGTGCTGTTTTGTGACGAGGGTTTTCAGGAGGGAGGGTTGAGCAACGCTTCTGTAGTAATGCGGGCTTTGGAGTCGACTGAACTCTATGGAGTCAACTCCGACTCTCTTAAGCTTCGTGTTTGGGCTGTAGGAAGGGCAGGATAGAGGAGGAGCAGATTTAACACAGAAGTGGGGGGTGGTTTTATAGTGATATTTTCCAGGGCCTTGGCTTTAATGCATTTCTAATTCAGTCATCTTTCCGAATCCAGAGAAATTATCTTTCCTTTGTAGACCGTGCATTTCATGTTGATATTCTTGAATCAGTTCGGTGATTGTAACCCCCTTGGGGGAAGGAGAATAGGCTCTGAGGCCAGACACAGGCAGGTTTAAAGTTTGGCTGTGTGACCTTGACCTTAAAGCCCTGAAGCCTTATTTTTCTGATCTATAAAATAGGGATAGTAATTATCATTTCAGGATTGTTGTGAAAATTAAATGACACAATGGCTATAAAACATTTAGCAAAGCATTTACATTTAGATCTGAACAAGTGTTCTCTCCCATCCAAGCTTTTAACCAATACATGCGATAAGAGTAGTATCACTGGCGGGCACCTGGGTGGCTTTGTCGGTTAAGCGTCCAACTTTGGCTCAGATCATGATCTCAAAGTCTGTGAGTTCCAGCCCTGTGTCAGGCTCTGTGCTGACAGCTCAGAGCATGGAGCCGCTTCAGATTCTGTCTGCCCCTCCCCCGCTCTGTCTGTCTCTCTCAAAAATAAACATTATATATAAAAAAGAGTAACTATCACTGCAAAATTATTTGTGATTAAAAAGTTACAGGCACACAAATGTAGAAATGGAGAAGCATGAAAAATATAACTCTTGATTCATTAGTATTGAGTAAAATCTGAGGAAACATTGATTATTGCTCCAAGAATTATCAGAGTGAATATTCAAGGTTTTTTGTATACTATTTTGCATAATAGCATGTTATTGAATTTTCATTTAAATGTTAGATTAAATTCACACACCGGAGGTTTTTACAATGATATTCAAGGCTAGGATATTAACAGTTGGATATCATACATTGTGAATTCTGAAGTTTTGAAATTTAATTTTCTCACTGGCAGAATGTCCAGATAGGTAACGAGAAAATGTCTTGATATAGATCTATATTAGAGTTGAAGTATTGTTATATAATATGTCATTAGATCACGAGGATACATACTGGAGTTAGACCCGAGGTCTTCATCATTCACTACTGTGTTCTTCCTGGCATATTGTGATCTACCTCTGTAGAGTAAGAATAGGGTTCTAACCAAACATGTGTTCTAGCAAGTTCAGTTCTCATAAGGTATGTCCCTCTTCACCACCACCTCCTGACTATGAAAGTATGTGACTCTGCACTAGCCAGCCTCATAGCCCTACTCCAGGTATTTGTCAGAGAAATGACCTTGAAATCACACTGCCCAATGTTTACTTAAAAGCTTAGCTGAGGGGAAAAAAACATTATTAGTGAAGGAGTGTCATTTGTATTTATGAGTTCCAAAATGAATTGTCCCAAGGTATGCACAAAACGAAACATTGGAATGTAGGAAGAAAACAATACCTTCTATTAAGGCTTTCTATTATTTTATCCTTTTAAAATTTCTATTTTCTACATATCTCACTTAAAAATATATTTGTATAGGTAGATGTATATGGATACGCATACAATTGAGTTCTGTGGAATCAACATATGTACATATATGCGAATATGTAAGTTATTACATAGCTTATAAATACATAAAATATGTAGGGGATGTGTGCTCAAAAATTTTGTTTTTTAATGATGGGGCATATGTTCAAAAGTAGTTGGGAGACTACAGCTCTAAAGAACCCAAAAACTACCCTAGAAGGAGGTCTAAACGTACAAACTTCCGGTTATAAAACACACACACTTGGAGAGGTAATCTACAACAGGCGACTGTAATTAACAACACTGTATGATATATTTAAAAGCTGCTAAGACGGTAGATCTTAAAAGTTCTTCCGACATAGCTAAGTGGGGCAGTGGAGGTTAACTAAACTCAGTGTAGCGACTGCAGTATAAACATTATGTTCTACGTCTTAAACTAGTACAGTGTTATGTGTCAATTATATCTCAGTAAAACTTGGGGAAAATAAAATAATAAATACTAAAAATAAAAACTATGCTTCAACTAAGTCAGCCCATAAAACTGGTATTTGAACCGTATCATTTTGTGTGCCTCACCGTAGCTTTCGTTGCTTTTCTTGAGTTACATTTTGGCTTAAGTGGAAGTACTTTTGAAAAAATAGTTGAGTGAAATCTGTTGCAATGCCTAGTGCGCTGTTCTGAGAATATCTTGCTCCGTATTCCATGATATTCTCCCTGTGAAGGCTCACAGGAAAAGTTACTTTAACATCCTAATAATATTCGTATTTTTCTCAGGTAAGAGACCTGCTTTTTCCTTTTTAAAGAGCTAACTGTGTTTTAAAATAAAGACATACTAAACGAACCCATGTTAGCAGTATTCATAAGGGACTATCTTTATCATAAAAATTAAAGTAATTACTAAAGGAAATGTTATTTTAATTTTCTTAAATGCATTTATTTATTTTGAGAGAGACAGAGTGCGTGAGTGGGGGAGGGGCAGAGAGGGATAGGAAGAGAGAGAATCCCAAGCAGCCTCTGCACTGTCACCACCGGGCCCGACATGGGGCTCAAGATCATGACCTGAGCTCGAATCAGGAGTCAGATGCTTGATCAACTGAGCCACCCAGGTGCCCCTAAGAGACGTGGTGTTATACTAGAGAGACTACTACAACTTAGTTCCGAGTATATGTTATTTTATTACGTGTAAATACAGCCAAATGTGTATCAAATAAATAAGCAGTATAGATACCCACATAGTTGTGAATTAACAGTTTTTTAGCATTTGTTATAACAGTTTATTTTCTTGCTACAGAGATTATCTGAAGAATTTTAATGCCAGTCCAGGATAGAGAATATAGATATTTAGACATCTAGATTATATTATCATATTTATATTATGTATAATATATAGAGTTATGTTCTTAAATATATATCTAATATATGTTTATAGGCACATTAAATATATAGATATATATGTATTATTTTTTACAGTCATAACCTCTGTTACCCTTAAACTTAAAGAATGAGAGCCAAAATGGAAAGTTGGGATTTTGAATACAACCGTAAGATACTGATGAAAAGTAAGATTTTTTTTTTTAATGTTTTTATTTCTAGGCGAGAGAGAGAGAGAGAGAGAGAGACAGCATGAGCAGGGGAGGGTCAGAGAGAGAGGGAGTCACAGACTGAAACACGCTCCAGGCTCTGAGCTGGCAGTCAGCACAGAGCCCGACGCGGGGCTCGAACCCACGAACCGCGAGATCATGACCAAGCAAAAGTCGGACGCTTAACCGACTAAGCCACCCAGGCGCCCCAAAAGTAAGATGTTTTTAAACCAGTAGCTACCAAGGAAGTTGACTTTTTCATTATTTGTTGAGGGCCTACTGTATATACGGCACTGCTCTGGCACTTGGGGTATGTTAGTGAATAAAACAGAACTCCCTACCCGTAGAGGTCTTATATTCTCAGGAGAAATCCTGAAAGGAAACCGTGCTTGCTGTAGTTTTTAGTTTGACACTTAACACATCTTTTGTCCAGGAACCTGACTTTAATGAAATTTAGACTATTTATGCCTCACCTAGTTTGATTCAATAGACAGATCAAAGGAGAAGCAAGCCCTAAGGAAAGCTATGAATAATTTGATGGCTCCAAGTCGTGTGAGAATATTGATTTTGGTTATACGAGGGTATGAAAATGCTTAAAGTGTGGTCTGACGCAGCAGACAGAAGAGGAGCGGCGAAGAGGCCTGTGTTCTGCTCCTTGCTGTCTTGGACTCCCTGGTAGGAGACAAGTCACTTAACATCTAAATGCCTTGTATTTTCCTCTGTTAAAATAAGGGAGCTTGGGGGGTGCCTGGGTGGCTCAGTTGTTTAAGTACCTGACTCTCGATTTCAGCCTAGGTCATATTTTCGAGGTTCATGAGATCAAGCCTCACATCAGGCTCTGTGCTGACAGCATTGAGCCTGCTTTGGATTCTTTTCTCTCTCTCTCTCTCTCTCTCTCTCTCTCTCTCTCCCTCCCTCTCTCCCTCTCTCTCTCCCCTCCTCTCCCTCCCCTTCCCTCTCCCTCTCTCCCTCTCTCCCACTCATACATGCAAATGCTCAAAATATGTGTAAGAAGAAAATAAAATAAGGTGGCTTGGATTTTCTTTAAGGTACTTTTTAGCTGTAATAATCTACAAGTTGATATTTTTACTAGGGCATTTCTTCGTTTCAAAGCTTTCAAGAAACTCAGATTTCATTGGGGAAAACTATGTAATTATTGTTAAGTTAGGATTTGGAGATCTTAGTTTTTAATCCTTGTCATGCTGTGTGTTTTACACAGGTAATTTCATGTCTCTGGGCTTCATTGACCTGACTTAGGAGATGAGTGCCTGAACTGATGATTTCAGCTATCTTTTTAAATCTAAAAGTCATTGATTCTTTGTAACTGAACAAATAATGTAAATTTAAAGTATATCAAGCCTAAAATGCATATAAACTATTTTGGCTAGTTTTTTCACCTGTTATTTTACTTTGGCACACCAAAGCCTGTTTTCAATCGATATTTAATTTTTTTTATTTTATGTAGAGAAAGTATCTTTTTTTTTTTAATTTTAGTTAATGTACAGTGCAACAATATTGGTTTCAGGAGTAGACTTCAATTATTCATCACTTATATGCAACACCCAGTGCTCATCCCAAGTGCCCTTTTCAGTGCCCACCCCCCTCCATCAACCCTCAGTGTGTTCTCTATTGTTAAGTCTTTCGTTGTTTGTTTCTCTCTGTTCTTTTTCCCCTATGTTCATCTGTTTTGTTTCTTAAATTCCACATATGAGTGAAATCATAGGATATTTGTCTTTCTCTGATTGACTTATTTTGCTTAGCACAATACACTCTAGCTCCATCCACGTTGTCACAGATGCCAAGATTTCACTCTTTTTGATGGCCAAGTTATATTCCATTGTGTGTGTATATGTTTGTATCTATGTGTATATATAACACATTTTCTTTTCTTCTTTATCCATTCATAGGCCAATGAACATTTGGACTCTCTCCATAGTTTGGCTGTTGTTAATAATGCTGCTATAAACATGGGGGTGCATATACCCCCTTCGAATCTGTATTTTTGTATCCTTTGGGCAAGTACTTAGTAGTGAGATTGCCAGATCACAGGGTAGTTCTATTTTTAGTTTCTTGAGGAACCTCCATACTGATTTCCAGAGTAGCTGCACCAGTTTTCATTCCCACCAACCGCGCAAAAGTGTTCCCCTTGCTCCGTATCCTCACCAACACCTGTTGTTTCTTGTGTTGTTGATGTCAGCCGTTCTGACAGGGATGAGGTGGTGTCTCATTGCGGTTTTGTTTGTATTTCCCTGTCGATGAGTGATGTTGAGCATCTTTTCATGAGTCTGGTAGCTGTTTGGATCTCTTTGCAATCTACATTTTTTAAAATGATTATATACTCTTTACATTCTGTGTGCAATTTGAGTGATGGCTGTTTCCAAGTCCTTATGGAAGATATAAAGATTGTATGGCTCTAAAATGGTATCCTAGTTACATTCTTAGTGTGAAATCAGAGCTAGCTTTAGTACAAATAAAATGAGTCATTTTTGACAGTATATATCCGTGTCAAAGAGTAACCTTTACAAATTCTAAGGATTTGTAAGTAGTTGGTCACATGATGGCAAATTTGCTTAATATAAGGAACTTAGAAGAATGTTGAGGAAGATTGAAAAGCAGCAAACCGTAAAGAAACCGTATGAAGGGGACAGGAAAAGGTGGTGAGAGCATTGAATAAGAAACTTTATTTTTCACATTGGGACACAGAGACCATCTCAGTTCAATGTTTGTAGGTGTGTGTGTTTGTGTGTATGTAAAGTTATTTATTCCAAGAAGGAAGGCTGAATCATACATAAATGACACACTTTCTGGGTAGAATTTACGTAATATTTCATTAACAGTAATTCCTTTAATTTATATCCAAGTTGGTTAGCATCTAGTGCTATAATGATTTCGGGGGCAGATTCCAGTGATTCACCCCCATGCATAACACCCGGTGCTCATCCCAACGTGTCCCGCCTTGTAGCCCATCCCCCCCACAACCCCTCCAACAGCCTCCTGCTTGGTCTCTGTGTTTAAGAGTCTCTTATGTTTTGTCTTCCTCCTTGTTTTTATATTATTTTTGCTTCCCTTCCTTTATGTTCATCTGTTCTGTATTTTAAGTTTCTCATGTGAGTGACGTCATACGGTATTTGTCTTTCTCTGACTAATTTCATTTAGCTTAATCCCCTCTAGTTCCATCCACGTGGTTGCAAATGGCAAGATTTCATTCTTTTTGATTGCTGAGTAATGCTCCATCGTATATGTGTAGCACATCTTCTTTATCCAGTCATCCATCGGTGGACGTTTGGGCTCTTTCCAAACTTGGGCTATTGTCGATAGTGCTGCTATACACATTGGGGTGCATGTGCCCCTTCGAAACGGCAAACCTGTACTCCTTGGATAGATACCTAGTAGTGCAATTACTAGGTATAGGGTAGTTCTGTTGTTAATTTTTGAGGAAACCTCCATACTGTTTTCCAGAGTGGCTGCCCCGGTGTGCATTCCCACCAGCCGTGCAAGAGTTCCTCTTTCTCCACATCCTCGCCAGCATCTGTTGTTGCCTGAGTTGTTAATGTGAGCCACTCTGACTGGAGTGAGATGGTATCTCATTGTGGTTTTGATTTGTATTTTCCTGATGATGAGTGATGTTGAGCATTTTTTCATGCGTCTGTCAGCCATCTGGATGTCTTCTTTGGTGAAGTCCCCATTCTTATCTTTTGCCCATTTCTTCACTGGAATATTTGTTCTTTGGGTGCTGAGTTTGATAAGTTCTTTATGGATTTTTGGATACTAACCCTTTATCTGACATGTCATTTGCAAATAACTTCTCCCATTCTGTCAGTTGCCTTTTAATTTTGCTGATTGTGAAAATGTAGGTCTCTTACATATTTGGTTATGGTACTCCCTTGGAGAATTTCTCAGATTCCTCTGTGAAAGCTTAAACCTTAAAAAAAAAAAATCAATTTCACTTTTAAAATGAGACAAACCCAGGGACGCCTGGGTGGCTCGGTCGGTTAAGTGGCAAACTTCGGCCCGGGTCCTGATCTCACAGTTCATCGGTTCAAGCCCCACATCGGGCTCTGTGCTGACAGCTCAGAGCCTAGAGCCTACTTCAGATTCTGTGTCTCCCTCTCTCTGTCCTTTGCCCTCTCACAGCCTCTCAGTTTCTCAAAAAACGGATAAAAATGTTTAAAAAAATTTTTTTTAAATGAGACAAACCCAGGGGCATCTGACTCCTGGTTTTGGCTCAGGTCATAATCTCATAGCTTCGTGAGTTCAAGTCCAGTGTCAGGCTCTGCGCTGACAGTGCAGAGCCTGCTTGGGATTCTCACTCCCTGTATCGGCCCCTCCCTACTGGTTCTCTCTCTCTCTCTGAAAATAGATAAATAAATGAACTTTAAAAAAATAAAATGAGAAAAACCCATAGTATCAAAGAGAAAATGACCATTGTATTATTCTGTGTATTTCTTTGTTATGCTTAAAAATAGGTTATAGTTTTAAATATAAAATATGTGTGGTTTTTTTAATGCTTGACATTTCCAAATTGTCAGCATTTTGAGGCCTTTTTGAATTTCCAAGAGTAGACTTCTAGGAAACTTAAGAATTACTTGAATGTTACTTAATTGTGTTACTTATTAGTTAATTCTTTGTCCAAAAGAATGTACATTTATATTTGGTGGGGACACATTTACCTCATCTTGGACTCCCAATTAAATTTCATAAGAGGTGATTTTTATTCAGGGTATTTTCAGCAGTTCAAATTTTCTACCTATTGAAATTTTTCATTCATTGTAATGAATGTTAGCTAGATGCTCTGTTTCTATGTCTGATTATCTTGATTTTAAGGTATTATAATCCCATCAGGTATCATAATCATTTAATTATTTTTTTAATGCTTACTTAATTATTTATTTTGAAAGAGAGGGTGAGTGAGAGCAGGCGAGCACACAGGCAGGGGAGGGGCAGAGAGAGCGGGAGACAGAGAGAATCCCAAGCAGGCAGCATGGAGCCTGACTGGGGGACCCCACGGACTGCAAGATCACGACCTGAGTTGAAACCAGGAGTCCGATGCTCAACCGACTGAGCCACCAGGTGCCCCTGACGCGGCTGTTCATACAAGGGAGCATTAAACAATGAGATAATTAGGTGGGGCTTTTTTATGTTTATTTATTTACTTGGAGAGAGAGAGAGCTGGCCCATAAGCTGGGGAGCCAGTTTGGGGGTCTCTCTCTGCCCCTCCCCCACTGGCGCTCACACGAGTCCTCTCTCTCGCTCTCTCAAAATAAATGAATACATTTTAGAAAAAGAATCGTTAGGGGTGTCCGGGTGGCTCAGTCAGTTGAGCATCTGACTTCAGCTCAGGTCCTGATCTCACAGTTTGTGAGTTTGAGCCCCGCATGGGCTCAGCTGCTGTCAGCGCAGAGCCACCTTCAGATCCTCAGTCCCCTCTCTCTGTGCCCCTCTGCTCACACTCGCTCAAGAATAAATCAAACATTTAAAAAAATTGAAGGAAGTCTTGTTATGTATTTTTTTTGCAGACAGAAGTAGCTGGGTCATTATGTAGAACATATACCTGTTCTTTACCATGTCTAAAAAGACAATATGACGAGGTAAAATTGTGTTCTCACTGTTTGATCTATTTCCAGATGCTTTGCTTTGTCAATACTTCACGTTTTACAGATGTTGGAAGAAGGAGGAATGTTTCCTCATGACTGTTTCCACTGTCGATTGTGGTTTTCAAGAAGTAGCCTCTGTGCCTGAATTCATACGTGTCTCAATTTACTTGTTTACTCATAAGATACAAAATGATTAGCTAAAATAAAGTGGAAAAGTGAACTAAAATACATTTTACGATGTTTTGTTAGTCCATTGTACGGCATGGGTTTTGTCAGGCCACTGATTTCCTTTTCTCAACAATGAAGAAAACACTACGTGTTTGCATGTATAGATATCCAACTGGGACTATTTGTGTCACTTGCCCGCATCCTCTGATACCTCAGAAAATTAGACATTAGAATGTCTTATAATACATATTTGCAAATGAGATTTTTTCATTCAGGTGCTTAGCAGTTGTGAAAATAATGGCGGGCTTATTTTATATTTAAAAATTATTCACCAGAATATTCATACCTCTCGTGGTCCAGGTCCTAGCAACCATAATTTCATGTTTGAGGAGTTTTTCTTTGGTTGCAAAGGAAGGGAGTAGTTACTGTTTTAAAGCTATCATCTAGCTTCAGGTAGTTGAGTAAATTAGTTACCAAGCAAACACTTACTGAAAAGCTTGACTGTTGATTAACTCTGAAAGATCAAATATTTAAGCTCATAAAGACTCCAGAACCTAGAGGTGTTATTCTGGAAACCATGTTGAAGGTGGCAGAGGAGGAAGCATCAGTTTTGAAATAGGAAGTGAGGAGTTGGCTGAGAAGTTCAAAGCCAGAGACCAAAATGTTGTGCTGACTTACACTTGTGTGCTGAAGGCAACCTTCATGCAGAAAATAAAAAATAAACATAGTAATTGATATTGCATGTGACTCAGAGACTTTGTACATGACAAAGAAAAATAAGCCAAGAGTGCTCTGATGGGAATCTCAGGAGCTCAAGCTAAACAAAATAACTAGAGAGTTTGAAAAGACTGACTTATAGCATCAGTACATTATGCCATCAGACTTAGGGGAAGAATATTCAGGAACCAGATAGGGGAGTATCATGGTCTAAGAGTAGAGTAACCAGTGAGTGAAAATCTGCTACAGCCCTGATGTAATGGAACTTGATGTCCCTGGGGACGAGATTCTACCCTTGAGGATGAAGCAGTGTCAAGGTGAATCTGATCAGACCTGAAGTTTGAATATCTTTGATTGACACCTGGCCTGCACATGGTTAATCCAATTCGGGTCTGTTCACAAATATTATTTGTTAAGGAAAACCAAGAAATAAGCCTTGTCTTCACGTTGTCTGGTGAAAGTGACAGATGCACTTTAGATCATTTTAGTCGTTAAGGGCAGAAAACAATAGAGCAATATACGGGCTGCTTAGTGTAAACTGGAGACATTAAAGAAGGCTTCCTTGAGGAGGTGCAATGTAAGATCCGATTTTGATCGATCCTAGGAGTTAGCCAGACGAAGACGAGGCAGAATATGGGACTAGTCTAAGCAGAAGCTAAGGTGTAGAGCCACCAGGCAGCATGAAACTAGTTGCGTGTTTTCCCAGCTTGTCAGCCCACCCAGGCCAGGGATTCTCACGCCTGTTCTGTCGACATTTTGGGGGGTGGCTGGTTATGTGTGGTGGGAGGCTGTCCTGTGTATTGTAGGGTGTGTAGCAGTCGGCCTGGCCTCTCCCCAGGAAGTAGCAGAAGTGGCAGTGTCACCACCACTACGGTGTGACAACTAAAAAGTCCTGGGACATTGCAAACGTCCCCTGGGGGACAAATGACCCCTGGTTGAGAACCAGTGACCTGGGCTGAAATATAATTAAATTAGGATTCAACATTTATATTCTTATACTCAGTGCCTTCATGTTTTCTTTTCGATTTCTTTAGTTCCGTTAAATTTATTTTAAAATTCCAACATAGTCTTAACGATAGAGAAAAAATTGTTTCCAGTTCTTGTTCAGGATATAGAGGAGAGGATCATTATGTGACTAGAGTTCTGGGTGTAAGGGACTTATGATCAGAACAGCACAAAACTAAGGGAACCGGATACAAGATAAGTAAAGTCACCAGACAATTGAATATATGTAGATTTCCAGTCAGTTACAAGAACATCAAAATTTAGAACTCCCTCTCCCTCTGCCCCTCCCCCCACTCACACTCTTTCTCTTAAAAATAAATAAATAAATAAACATAAAAAAAGAACAGCAAAATTTAGAACTCCTCAATAGCTTTAATTCTCCTAATAACCATTTCAGCACTGTGTCCAGACTGACACTACAATTTAAAATACGGAAAACTTGAGGCGTGCCTGGGTGGCCCAGTAAATTAAGCAACCAACTCTTTTTTTTTTTTAGTGTTTGTGTTTTTTTTAATTTTTTTAATGTTTACTTATTTTTGAGAGAAAGAGACAGAGCAGTAGAGAGAGGGAGGCACAGAATCCAAAGGAGGCTCCAGGCTCCGAGCTGTCAGCACAGAGCCTGACACGGGGCTTGAACCCACGAACTGTGAGATCAAGACCTGAGCTGAAGTCGGAGGCTTAACTGACTGAGCCACCCTGGCGTCCCTATTTATTTTTGGAAGACAGAGTGTGAACTGGGACGGGGCAGAGAGAGGGAGACACAGAATGTGAAGCAGGCTCCAGGCCCCCAGCTGTCAGCACAGAGCCCAGCCACCATTCATGATTTCAGCTCAGGTCATGATCTCATGGTTTGTGGGACTGAACCCTGTGTCAGGCTCTGCACTGACAGCACAGAGCCTGCTTGGGTTTCTCTCTTTCCCTCCCTCTCTCTCTGCCCCTCCCCTGCTCGCACATGCTCTCTATCTATCCCAAAATAAATAAATTAACTTAAAAAAATATGGAAAACCTGGAAGTACATAGGAAAACACGACAATGAATAGCTGTCACATGAAGGTGAGAAAATGAAGTTTAGCTTTATAATCATTTTGGCCCACAAGGAACAACGGACTCTGTGCCGTGATCTTCTAGAATTTGAAGAATTATTAGTCTAAAGATAGTATCCAGGTCCTTTGAAGATTCAGAAAGTGAGACTTAGATTGTAGAAGGACTTTAGGACTAGGTTTAAATAGCCGAGAAAATCAGCAAACTTACTTAAAAACTCTTTAAAGTATAAGCCGGGCTTATCAACATATAAGTGTCAGAATGATAAAAACAACTTCTGATTTTAAAGAATTTTTCAGTTCTTTGCATCTATGTGTGTGTATTAGGTATACACATATATATCAAAGTTAAAGTCTAAACACTGGTGAATATAAACTGCTTCCAGCTGTGCCGGCTAACTCAATTCAACAGCTGTTAGGTGGTAGGGGTACAAGTGTGATTTCTATTTAGCCACTAGCTTCAAGGTCATCATTTTGGTAGGTAAATAGATTTACAACTAACTAGTTGTATATGTAAAGTACCCTATGATGTATATATCTCTTTGTATTAAAATCACATTGAATTAATGAATTTTACTGTAAGAACAATGAATTCATTTGAGAGGAATAAAAAATTATTAAGGACTAGGGACACCTGAGTGGCTCAGTCATTTGAGCAGCTGACTTGGGATCAGGTCATGATCTCACAGCTCCTGAATTCAGGCCCCAAACAGTTCATGAGTCCGAGCCCCTGACACACTGCTGTCAGCGTGGAACCTGCCTCAGGTCCTCTTTCCCTCCCCTGCTCATGAACGTGGGCGCTCTCTCACTCTCTCTCAGAAATAGTAATAAACATTAAAAAAATGTAAAAGACATGTATCAGATAGTTGGGTTATTTCTAAATTTTTCTTTTTCTTTTTTCCAGGTCCCAAAACAGTTTTTTTCTGGGCTCCAATTATGAAATGGGTAAGTCTTGAATTTTGTAGAAGCTGCTGAAAAAAATATATTCTTTAAAAGGAACTTATAAAAGTAACTTTTATGAAGAATGTACTTTTTAAATGTTCATAGTCTGGGGGTGGATGGGGGGCCCAGTCAGTTAAGCCTCTGACTTCTGCTCAGGTCATGATCTTGAAGTTTGTGGGTTCGAGCCCCACATTGGGGCTGACAGCTCAGAGCCTGGAGCCTGCTTTGGATTCTGTGTCTTCTGCTCCTCCCCTGCTCGCACTCTCTCTCTCTCTCTCTCTCAAAAATAAATAAACGTTAAAAAAACTTAATGTTCATGGTCTGTCTGGAGATGATTTCATGCAAATAATCTCAGATGTGTCATTTTTAGTGCTTAAAGCATCCTACCTACTTGAGTTCTGAACTCCTTAGATAAGAGGCCCTCTAGGAACATATTTGTTATCAAAAAGCTTGTAATTGTGGGCCTAGGAACTTGAAACTTCATTCTAAGATTTTATGACTAAGTGAACCATTGAACCTGTTAGAACCCCCCAAATTAATTTTTATTATTAATTTAGTATATGAACTGATGATACCAACACCAAAATACAGGCAAGGAGAGTCTCAAAAAGTAGAAAAAAATATCACAGGGTGTATATTTGATACATGGTACAATCTAGAACTTCTGACTCCTAAGACCAGTGCTTTTTACCTTATGCCAGAGTTTTCATTCCTGAAGTTCTCCTTTAGCTGAAAATGAAAAGAGACAATTATGGAAATAATAAAGCAAATCACTGATTTTGTGTTGAAAGGCCCAGTTTGGGCTGTTAGCAGCGCTTCTCAAAGTCTCCTCTCTAGACCTGTAGCATCGGCACTGCCTGGGAACTTGTTAGAAATGCAGATTTTAGGGGCACCTGGGTGCCTCAGTCGGTTAAGCACCAGACTTCAGCTCAGGTCGTGAATCCCCCTCACCCCCTCTTTGTGGGGCAGACTCTGTGCGGACAGCTCAGAGCCTGGAGCCTGCTTCCCATTCTGTGTCTCCCTTCTCTCTGCCCCTCCCATGCGTGTTCTCCCTCTCTCTCTCTCTCTCAAAAATAAACATTAAAAAAATATTTTTTAAAGAAATGCAGATTTTGGGGCTCCATCACAGATTTGTCAACTCTGAAACTCTGGTGATGGAGCCGAGTCATTTTGTTTTAACGAGCCCTCTCTCTACTTGCCTTCTAAACTGTGAAAAGTACTGTTCTGTAGGCTTTTTATTTTTTTAATTGTGGTAAACTACACCTGAAATTTACCATCTTAACCCTTCTCTTAGAGTTAAGTACATTCACATGCAGCCAGTCTCCAGAACTCATTTTATCCTGCAAAACTAAAGCTCTGTGCCCATTAAACAACAACTCATTGCCCTGTGCCCCTGGCCCCCATCGTTCTACTTTCTGTCCCAGCGCATGTCACTTCTCTAGGCACCCAGGTAAGTGGGAGCAGACAGTGTTTGTCTTCTCGCGCCTCTTTACTTAGCACAGTGCCCTCTAAGTTTATCTGTGGTGTAATGTGTCAGATTTTCATTTCCTTTCTTTGAGTCTGAGTAGTATTCCGTGATAGACACCGTATTTTGCATATCCATTCATTTGTTGAGTTGCTTTCACCTGCTGGCTGTGGGGAAGCATGGCTTACGGTATCCAGTCCAGTCCCTGCGCTCAGTTCTTTGTTTGGGGCGTGTACCCGGAAGTGGAACTGTTGGGTCGATATTATGTTGAGCCACTGCCACACTGTATTCCACAGCAGCTGCGCTATTTTACGTTCCCACCAGCAGTCCACAAGGATTGCGGTTTTCCATGTTGCCTGCCAACACTTGTTACTTTTGTTGTTGCTGTGGTGTTCTAATATCTTAATGGGTGTGAAGTGGTCTCTCCTTGGGGTTTTGATTCGCGTTTTCTAGTGTGATGAGTTACGCTGAGAATCTTTTCATGTGTTTATTGACTATTTGTATATCTTTGGAGAAATGTCTATTTAAGCCCTCTGCCCCGTTTTTAATCATGTTGTTTTTTGTTGAGTTGTAGGCTATTTTACTTTTCTTAAATGTACTGTTTTAATTTTTTTTCAATGCTTTGTTTATTTCGAAGAGAGAGAAATAACATGAGCAGGGGAGGGTCAGAGAGAGAGGGAGTCACAGACTGAAACAGGCTCCAGGCTCCGAGCTGTCAGCACAGAGCCCGACGCAGGGCTCGAACCCACGGACCGTGAGATCATGACCTGAGCCGAAGTTGGACGCCTAACCGACTGAGCCACCCAGGCGCCCCTTAAATGTACTGTTTTAAATTGTTGGAGCAATTTCAGAAACTCAGCTGTAAATCTAAGTAGTTGAGAATGTTTGAATTGGCTGTCACTTAATTTTATGCTCTTAGGTAAGTGAAATCTGCCAGTTTGTCCCCTTATCTGTAAAATGACTAGAGTAGATTAGTGTTTCGGAGCTTCATTTTATAAAGAACTACAGAGCAGTTCTTTTTTTAATTATTTGTATTGTTGAAAAACAAAACTCAACCAAGTAAACTTGAAGATCTTACTGGCTTTATTGAACGATTCATGGATGAGGCGGTGTCCCACTGAGCAAGTAGAGGGAGACCCCCAAGGGCTACAGAAAAGGAAGTTTTTAAAGGCAGGACAAAGAAGTCATAAACAGGAAGAAAAAGATTTCCAGGAGAAGTCACCTTCACCTGAGGACAAAAGAGTCTTGGTGAATTATGTTATCTCATCTTTCTTTGGAGAAAGACCTCTGTGACAGTACCTCGTGGTGGTGACCAGGAAGTTCCTAACTGGTTAAGACAGCGTTTCTGGGGGAGGTTGAAAGTGCAATCACATTAGATATTGGTGACTGGGCCTAAGAGATGCCATTTTGGGCCTTTGGTTTTCTTTTTAACAATATATTGCAAAAACTTCCCATCAGTTAAAAAAAAAAAGTTTTAGGGGCCCCTCAGTGGCTCAGTCAGTTGAGCGTCTGACTTTGGTTCAGGTCATGATCTCACAGTCCATGAGTTCGAGCCCTGTATCCTGCTCTGTGCTGACAGCTTGTAGCCTGGAGCTGCTTCAGATTCCATCTTCCTCTCTCTCTGCCCCTCCCCCACTCATTCTCTCGCTCTTTCTCTCTCTCAAAGAAATAAACATTAGGGTTTGGTTTTTTTTTTTTCATTTTAATATGTCCTCTTTAATGCTTCGGCTCTAAACAGTAAAAACTAGGGGCACCTGGGTGGCTCAGTCAGTTTAAATGTCCAACTTCGGCTCAGGTCACGATCTCACCGTTTGTAGGTTCGAGCCCCGCATCGGGCTCTGTACTGACAGCTCAGCTCAGAGCCTGGAACTGCTTCAGATTCGGTATCTCCCTCTCTCTCTCTGACCCTCCCCTGCTCACGCTGTCTGTCTCTCTCTCTCAGAAATGAATAAAAACATTTTTAAAAATTTTAAAAAGTAAAATAAACACTAAAAACTAGCTTTATGGCCTGACGATACTGTGGCAGCTCAGCCGTCCGTCGTCCATTGTTTCTTACACACACGCAGCGTGTTGGTTTTCCTCGTTTACACCTTCCACAGCCACTAAGGGAGAGATGTTACCAGAAGAGGCAGCTGCTATTCACAGGGCCCGAAGGCAGAGCGCGAAGGACAGATAGGTGCGCTCCGGACTGCCGGGGCGCCCAGAGACGCAGGGAAGGTAATGCTGCGTTCTCTCCCCCCGGCCTGTGAGCCTTTTTCAGAATAAGTGCCAGTCGCTGACGTTGTAGATAAGGGCGCCTTGGCTTCAGGTGCTTCCCTGCCCTTCGTTCTGGTTTGTTTTCCTGACTTGATGAGTAATTACTATGTCGTTTTCACTCACTCTCAACTTACTAAAGGCAAGAATTCTGTGTATTCACTAATGTTTTTCCCACAGAAAGATCATTTTTTCTCCTTTTCGTGTGACGTAGTTAGACAGACATTTGATCTATGCTTTTCGTCGCCCTGTAACTGAATGAGGCGCCTCAGTGTAGCTGTGACTAAATTCCAGCCTCCGTTACAAGCCTGGTTTGTCCCCAGGACAGCTGTCATCCATCTCCGCCTGAGCGCAAACCCCACTTCCTCATCAAGCAGGTGAAACTTGTTCATTCGCGTCCCCCTTCCTGTTCGGTGGAACTCTGTGAGCAGGGCAGACGCGGGGCCCCAGGGGGCCAGTCAGGCACCCGATTCTTGATTTAGGCTCAGGTCTTGATCTCACAGTTCATGAGTTCGAACCCCACACTGGCCTGTGTACTGACAGTGCAGAGCCTGCTTGGGATTCTGTGTCTCCCTCTCTCTCTGCCATTCTCTCTCTGTCACTTAAAAATAAATAAATAAACTTTTTTTAAAAATAGGGCAGACTCCTCACAAGAGGCTCAGGACAAGAATTCTAGGGTCCAGAGAGACAGAGTGAGCAGGGGAGGAGCAGAGAGAGAGGGAGACGTAGAATCTGAAGCAGGTTCCAGGCTCTGAGCTGTCAGCACAGAGCCCGACATGGGGCTCAAAGTCACAAACAGCGAGATTATGACATGAGCTGCCGTCCAATGCTTAACCGACTAAGCCCCCAGTCGCCCCCAGACTGAATTTTAATGTAGACTTTTACCACACAGTTTGTCTTGTAAGCTGTCTTACTAATATTTGTAAACATTCATTCACATGAATTACTTCCTTAATATGATGGGATTCAGAATCATAAGGACATGATTGAAATTATTCTACAGTAGCCATGAAGGATAAGATTTGCTTTTATTATTCAACTTCACACATAATTTTGTGTTTCGTTTGAATAAATATGTTTATGTATTAATTCTCATGGCTAGAATGGAATTTCAGATCTGAATGGTAATAGAGACTATAGCAATCTAGTTGCTGTGAGATAATGGACAAAATACACAATAAAGCAGAATACCAGCAAAGCAAGGACAGGCCCCACTTCACTTGCCCATAATGTAAGTTTTATGAGGTGTACAAATGATTAATGTAAATGGTGATGCTTGCAGAACAGAAATAGAACAGTTGAGGGTGAGACAGGTTACAATGTCAGTAGAACAGGTTAAAAGAAGAGAAAAACACTTGAAATTTTTGGTGACCAACACTAATGGTCCATTTGAAGGAAACCCTGTTAGTATGATATGTGAATGTCTTTTTATTTTTTAATGTTAAAATGTGTTGTCTGTTAATTTATTAAAAAGCAAATCAAAGCAAAAAAAACATTCAAAACTAGTATGATACTAAAAAACTAATGGAAACCATATTATTATTTTCTTTCTCTTCTTTCCACATCAGTGCTGAAAATTATACAGTAACTATGTCTATAAAATGTAATTGATTGTTTAACTATTCTTTCTAGCACCATTATTAAAAGAGTAAGAATGATTTTCTCTATTTATCATAAAGTTGGGTGTTCTCTTTGACTCCAGGTTTGTCACAACTTAGAAGTTTATGGGTTTTATCAATAGCTTTGGTGTTTCTTTTGAAACATGAACAGTATGATCTATGCTATGTAGCTAGTTGGCTGTCTGTCTCCTTTAAAAACGTCTATTTTAAGTTCATGTTGAAATCCTACATAGTCTTCTGATGACAGCATAGCAGCAGATGAAAGTAACTCATCTTTCGTGTTCTTTCCACCACACACAGCGGCTACTACTGCAGGGCACACACGTTCTGCGTTAAGAGTTTCACACTGTGCTTGTTCAGACTTTAACTGGAGTGAACTCCTTCTTAACTACCTTTGTTGAAACCAAATAATTGGTCTTTGAGATCAAAATGGATAATCCTAAAAAACAATGCTGGGGCACCTGGGTGGCTCAGTCGGTTGAGCGTCCGACTTTGGCTCAGGTCATGGTCTGGTGGTTCATGGGTTTGAGCCCCGGATCGGGCTCTGTGCTGACAGCTCAGAGCCTGGAGCTGCTTCAGATTCTGTGTCTTCCTCTCTCTGCCCCACCCCTGCTTACACTGTCTCTCTCTCTCTCTCTCTCTCAAATAAAGAAAACATTAAACAAATTTTTTTAAAAAGATTATCGATGGCAGATTTTTTTTTTTTTACAAATAGTTTATTGTCAAGTTGGTTTCCATATAACACCCAGTGCTCATCCCCACAAGTGCCCTCCTCCATGACCATCTCCCCCCCACACACACACCCATCAGTCCTCAGTTTTTGTCAGCATTCAAGAGTCTCTCATGGTTTGCCTCCTTCCCCTTCCCCCACTATATCCCCCCTTCTTCTCCCCCACGGTCCTCAGTTAAGTTCCTCCTAATCCTCCTATACCTGCAAACATATGGTATTTGTCCTTCTCTGCCTGACTTATTTTGCTCAGCATAACACCCTCAAGGTCCATCCATGTTGCTACACATGGCCAGATTTCATTCTTTCTCATTGCCATGTAGTATTCCTTGTATAGATGAACCACATCTTCTTGATCCATTCGTCCCTTGATAGACACTTAGGCTCTTTCCATGTTTTGGCTATTGTTGAGAGTGCTGCTATGAACATTGGGGTCCATGTGCCCCTATTATCGAAGCAGAGTTTTAATACCTATTCATTTGCTTTTCCAGCTGGAACTATTTATGTTCTAGCTTACTTAACTATTAATTAATGGTTTAAAATCTTGAGGGCTTTGCTATCTCTAAGCATTTGGAAATTGGAATATTCTATAGTGGCATCTCATTTTTTTTTTTAACACTCCTTCTAAAAGTGTCATAAGAATTTTTTTAAATAAATGAGAAAATATTGAAGGAGAGAAAGAAAAAAGGTTTTTATACCGCCTGAGGAATATCTGCCCCACCCCGTGGACACAATCAGATGCCAAAAAGAACCACAGTTCTGGGCTTCAGACAATTTGAAAACCATTTTTTAACTGATGGAAACAGGGAGTTGACTTGAGTACACTAGATGCCAAACTGTATTAGATTATTTGATATGTTGGGGCGCCTGGGTGGCTTAGTCGGTTAAGCATCCGACTTTCACTTAGGTCATGATCTCGCGGTTCGTGGGTTCGAACCCACATCGGGCTCTGTGCTGACTGCCAGCTCAGAGTCTGGAGCCTGTTTCAGTCTGTGACTCCCTCTCTCTCTGACCCTCCCCTGCTCACGCTCTCTCTCTCTCTCTCTCTCCTAGAAATAAATAAAGCATTAAAAAAAATTTTTTTTTAAATTATTTGATATGTTGTCTCATATTTGATCTTCACCAGAAAAAAAAAAAAATCTGAGAAGTAAGTAGTACTATTACCATCTTCCGGGTAAGCCTCCTGAGGTTCCAAGAGCAGATGACGGAATATACAGTCATGGGAAATGGCACAGTCAGGATTTGACATCCAGGTCCGCTGGGCTCCGGAGCCTGTGCGCTGAAACACTTACATGACCGCCTGTAAAATAGTCTGTAGATCTAAGCTGGTGTTTTCTTGGTATGTTAGAGAGTATTTTGCATAATCTTACTGTTTATTCTAAGCACTCTCTGAATAGACTCTATCTAGTTCTATTATTGGAATAAGGTCATAGTAAAGATGAAAAGGAGCATGGACCTTCTACCTCCTAGCCTAAGGCTAACAATGCAGGAAAGGACAGAAAACTAATATTCCTTATTCTCTTTTGCTCCACAGACAAAAGCTACCAACTGTTCTTGTTAATATTTACCAGGCACTGTGCATATTATCTCATTTAATCATTCATCACTTTTGCAAGGGTAGCTACTAGTCTTTTCATTTAATGCATGAGGAATTTAAGACCAAAGTGTTATATAATCTGACCAAAGTCACACAGCTAGTAAGTTGATGGAGGTTAGCTTCACGGTGAGGTTTTCTCTTTTATTTCTTTCTTTAAATGTTTATTTATTGAGAGAGAGAGAGAGAGAGAGAGAATGAGTGCAAGGGAGGGGCAGGGAGAGGGGAGAGAGAGAATCCCAAGCTGGCTCCGGGCTGCCAGGGCCCAACGCAGGGCCCAATCCCAACAACCACGAGATCAAGTCCATGAGAGATCATGACGTCAACCGAAATCAAGAGTCCTAAAGCTCAACCAACTTAGCCACCCAGTCTCCCCACAGTGAGATGTTGTAAGCTAATTTACATAAGCTTAGAACGATGTAGAAGTAGAAAGAGAGCTCGAGACCTTTGTGGGAGAGAATAATTACTAAGATGTCCCAGAAAAATAAAGTGTGTACTGTGAGTGTAAATCATGACCACTGACTTCTTCTCCAAAAGAAAATGCTAGAATGTAGCCTATGGTGTTCATAGATATATCCAGCAAGCCTCAGTGTAATACGTGGTGGAGCCAGTAGATTAAAAGCAGAGATCAGCCTGTCTTCCGCATTGCAAAGGCAGTATTCCACCCATATTTTCAAATATGAAATGGAGAAAATGCACGTGGGGACCTAGAAGAAGAATGTAGGAAGGGTGGTTAGGAAGCATTTGGGAGAAACCTCACAGGACTGTGGGTGAAAGTTAACAGGAGGCAAAATTGGGTTAGCCATGATTTACCTGGTTATGCTCCTACTTAACTATTTGCCCCCTTTTAAGTCAGAATCGTTGCTTTTTTGAACTACTGACTTTATTAATTCAGAACCCTTTGTACTTGACTTAAATTGGTGTATAAATTCACAAGTATGTCTGTGTTCTACTTAGAAGCAAAGTCCTTTCCTGATTTGTATTTCCCACATAAAAGCTAAAAAGAATTTCTTAAAAACATATTCTTTAATGACATCTAGGATTTGATTTAAAATACTTAAAGGATAGGGGTGCCTGGGTGCCTCAGTCACTTAAGTGTCCAACTTCAGCTCAGGTCATGATCTCGTGGTTTGTGAGTTTGAGCCCTTTGTCCAGCTCTGTGCTGACGGCTTAGAGCCTGGATCCTGCTTCAGATTCTGTGTCTCCCTCTCTCTCTCTGTCCTGCCCTGCTCATGCTCTGTCTAAAGTTTTTTTTTTTTTTAATGTTTGTTTACTTTTGAGACAGAGACAGAGCTTGAGGCGGGAGGGGCAGAGAGAGAGGGAGACACAGAATCTGAAGCAGGTTCCAGGCTCCGAGCCGTCAGCACAGAGCCCGATGTGGGGCTCAAACCCATGAACTGTGAGATCATGACCTGAGCCAAAGTCGGACGATTCACTGACTGAGCCACCCAGGTGCCCCCAAAATAAACATTTTTTAAAAATTAAAAAATAAATAAAATACTTAAAGGGTAAAAGAAAGGGAAGAAAGGAGGTGAAGCAAATGTGACAAAAGTTTAACTTGGGTGGTATGTATGTAGGTGTTCTTTGTGCTAGTCTTTTGTGTAGGTTTGAATTTTCCATCAGTAAAAAACATTTTACTACATGTTCTTATCTCTGCAATAGAGCCACATAACCAGTGCCCAGTGAAGACTCAGCACTGAACTTTCTGAGTGATGCTGATGCTAGGAATGTTTGTAGGGTGATTACATAACAGTGTTAAATGCACAGCAGAGAAGAAATCACCATGTATGCTCTGACATTAAAGAAAAATTATCCAGCCAAGAAGCTAAAATTATAACAGAGCTTTTCTGACATTTCCACTTTTAAAAAAGAATTAACATTGACAAAAACATGAAAGGAGGAATCTATACAAATTAGATTAATGCCTAACTAGCTTTTAGGCATCCACCACATCAGTGGTTTCCAACATGTATAAAGAATATATAGGGGCGCCTGGGTGACTCAGTCGGTTGTCTCTGACTTTAGCTCAGGTCATGATCTCATGGTGTGTGGGTTCGAGCCCCGCATCGGGCTCTGTGCTGCCAGCTCAGAGCCTGGAGCCTGTTTCAGATTCTGTGTCTCCCTCTCTCTGACCCTCCCCCTTTCATGCTCTGTCTCTCTCTGTCTCAAAAATAAATAAAAACATTTTTAAAAAGAATATATAATTTTGCAGGTGCCTGGGTGGCTCAGTGAGTTGAACATCTGACCTCAGCTCAGGTCATGATCTCATGGTTCATGAGTTCAAGCCCCTCATCTGGCTGGCTGCTGTCAGCACAGAGCCTGCTTCAGATTCTCTGTCTCTTCTCTCGGTCTCTGCGCCCCCATGCTCATTTTTTCTCTCTCTCTCAAAAATGAATAAACATTTTTTAAAAAGGAATATATAACTTTGGGATATCCCACCCAATTCTTGATTTCAGTTCAAGTCATGAGATAGAGCCCCGTGTCAGGCTCTGAGTGCTGAGTGCGGAGGCTGCTTGGGATTCTCTCTCTCCCTCTCTCTTTGCCCTCCCCTGCTCATGCATGCACTTGCTCTCAAAGAAAAAAGTATATGTAATTTCATATGTGAAAAAAGTATCATTTGTTAGAATGCACACACGCAGGGACACCTGGGCATCTCAGTCAGTTAAGATTTCTGCTCAGGTCATGGTCTCACAGTTCGTGAGTTCAAGCCCTGCATCGGGCTCGATGCTGACAGCTCAGAGACTGGAGCTGCTTCAGACTCTGAGTCTCCCTCTCTTTTCCCCTCCCCTGCTCATGCTCTGTCTGTCTCTCACCCCCCTCTCTCTCTTAAACTCTCTCAAAAATATTTATTTTTTAAATGAAATTTAAAAAGAATACATACACACGCACTAGTAATTGTCAAGTATATGAGGCCCCTTGTGTGGTTAAGAAGACACAAATTCAAAAAGCATTTCTGAATTCATTGTAGTTTTTTTGTGATGATATATATACATGTTCTTAATGCGTGGATACTAAAAATGATCGCTACTTTCATGTGGAAATCTCCAAAATTTTATGTTTGATTTAAAATTAAGAATCATTACTGCACACTCATGATGCGCTTTTTCTTGCTGTGTGTTAATGTTATTCCCAGGGGTTGGTGTGCGCTGGGCTGGCGGACATGGCCAGACCCGCAGAGAAGCTCAGCACCGCTCAGTCTGCTGTCCTCATGGCTACGGGTAAATTAAGTGAATATCTTATGTGTGCCATTTAGGGCATTCCATATTGTTTTGTTTTACATCAGTTTATTTAACAGTTTAATGTTTGAAACACACATGCACTCACACACAAAGGACTTAACAGTGTTCTCTTGGGAACTTATTAGATAAGAGAGTTACTGTGAATAACTGCATGAGTTTTGGGGTGTTTTTGTTTTTTTTTACCATGAACATATTATAAGCAGGTGAAAAGTTAGTTAATATTCATTTGCCCTATAAAGATTCCCTATTTATGTAGGAACTGAATATTTTGTGTAACACTGAATTAGAGACTTTATTAAAGACTCAAAGTATAGCTTTTCCTTTATCCTACTTTATGTTGTAATGGTCTTATAATTATTTTACTCTAATATTGAATGTTCAAAAGATATTACAGCAGTACATGTGCTTTTAAAACAAATAAATCTTTTGTTTCAACAGGGTTTATTTGGTCAAGATACTCACTTGTAATTATTCCAAAAAACTGGAGTCTGTTTGCTGTTAATTTCTTTGTGGGGGCAGCAGGAGCCTCTCAGCTCTTTCGTATTTGGAGGTAAGCCTCCCAGAGGTGAGACCGAGAAACCGGCCTCACCGGTGCCTTTTTTTTTTTTTTTTTAAGATTCATGTATGTTGCTAAGATGGAATATGCCTGAAGCAGAAATTTCTAGAAAAATCTGGGGGTTTATGTTAAAAGTGTTAAGCAGTATGTTTGTTACCTAAGTTTTAAATCTGACTGTGTATTATCTAGGTATATAGCCGGTTCATAGAATCTGTTTTAAGGCAACATACATGATTTATGAAATACAAAGTAATTTTCTTTTGTCACTCAGTTTCAATTATAGATAATGCAGTGGCACTAAGTGTGCATGGCTGGGTAGTGGTTGGAAATGATGTTTAGAGTGAGGTATGGGTCTTATCAGAAAGTGTTCCGTGAGTATTTTTTACACTGTTGTTAGGCATCCCATATTTTGTTTCACTTTGCTTCATTGTGCTTCAGAGATGTGGCGCTTTTTACATAGGGAAGGTCTGTGGCAGCCCTGCGTCGAGCTCGTCTGTCGACACCATTTTTCCAACAGCGTTTGCTCACTACATGTCTGTGTGTCACGTTTTGGTAATTCTCACAATAGTTCAAAAAGTGTCATTATTTTAATATGTGATGGTGGTCTGTGACCAGGGACCTTTGATGTTACTACCATCATTGTTTGGGGGGCACCACAGAGCACGCCCACGTGAGGCAGTGAGCTGACCCCATAAACGCCATGGTGTGTTCTGACAGCGTCGACTGGGCCATTCCCCCATCTCCGTCCCTCTCCTCAGATCACCCTGTTCCCTGAGACGCAACAATATTACAAATAGGCCAATTATCAAGCCTCCAGTTTCTCTCTGAGTGTTCAAGTGAAAGAGTTGCACGTCTCTCACTTTACGCCAAGCTAGGAGTAATTAAGCTTAATGAGGAAGGCACACTGAAAGCTGATGAGACAGACCGAAAGGTAGGCCTCTTTTACCAAACATTCAGCTACGTTGTGAAGGCAAAAGAAAAGTTCTTGAAGGAAATCAAAGTGCTACTTCAGTGAACGCACAATTGATAAGAAAGCGTAACAGCCTCATCGCCGACATGGAGAACGTTTTAGTGGCCTGGGTAGAGGATCGAACGTGAGTAGTCATGATTCATGGGAAGAGGTCAAAATATCAACATGAATAAGAGATGGGAAGAAGTCAGTTTCAACCCTCATTGGATGACGTGGAGGGGCTGGAGACTTCAGTGGCCAAAGTGACTGCAGATGTGGAAATAGCCAGAGAACTAGAACGAGATGAAGAGCCCAAAATGGGACTGAATGGCCGCAATCTCAGGATTGAACGGAGGAGGAGTTGCGTCCCGTGGACGAGCAGAGAAAGTGTTTCTCGAGATGGAAGCTGCTGGTGAAGGTGCTGTGGATGTTGTTGGAAGGACCACAAAGTATTTAGAATAGGACGTAAGCTTGGTTGGTAAAGCGGTGGCAGGGTCTGAGGGCATTGACTTCAGTTTTGAGAAAAGCCCTACTGTTGGCGCCATCGGATGCTATCAGGTGGCATCATATGCAACAGAGGATTCATTTGTGAAAGAGTCCATTGATGTGGCAGCTTCCTTGTCCTGTTTTAAGAAAACACAGCCAACCGCATCCCTCCGCAGCCACCACGTCGCGCGGCCACCAGCGTTGATGCAAGACCCTCCACCAGCAAAGAGATTACGACTCGCTGAAAGCATAGATGATGGTTAGCACTTCTTAGCAATATTTTTTAAATTAAGCTGTGTACTTTTTTCCTAGATACACTGCTAGTGCACATTGAGTAGAATCCAGCACAGTGTAAACATAACTTTTTTCCGCCCTGGGAAGCTAAAGTGTTCACCTGGTTGGCTTTCCCGTGATACTTTTACTGGGGTGATCCGGAACTGAACCCGTTCTCTCCGAAGGCTGCGGGCACGCAGCTGTTAACATTGTCAGTGACTGGCTCACGCGCTGCATCGCGTTTGAAGAGGGAGACTCTGGCCTTGTTTGAACCACAGAACCTTCCTCAATTGCAAGACAGCGCTGTTTGGCTAAAAACAATTAAATGATCTCAATAAAGAAATAGAAAATATTCGTTATAATTTACCTTCCTCTCAGAAGGCCTTCTGTCCTGCCGAGTTCATTTTTTCCTCTTCTCTCCCTGCTTTACAAGTCAGTCCTGTCTTCACCCTCTAGCACGGAATGGATGGATGAGTCACACACTCTCTCATTCCACAGTATTCAGGACAAGCAGTTTTAGAGCTTACTTATATCCATATAAACTTCGATTTGTACAGTGACTTTATTCATGAGTATTTTTCTCCTCCACCATTTCATTTTAACCTTATAATACTCATAACAGTAGAGCTAAGAAAACCCCAAGGGCAGCATTCAGAATTATTATTTCTAAAGCAGAAGCCCAGATACAGTTTGACAGGATTTTTGGCACAGTTTTCCATCGCAACAGTAGATTGGGAGATTTCGTTCAAAATATAAGCGTTGGACTCTGGAGCACTTAGACAAACACCGTTGAGTATCTGAACCTTTTGAGAAATCTGGGGGCTCTGGGAAACTTCATGGAACGAGTTACTCCCTGTGCTTCTGTTCTGTGCCTTATAATGTGGGGAGAAGAGTAAATGAAGCTCCGGGTGCTGTGGAAGGGGAAGACTCTTGACTTTGTGGTTAATTCTTCTTCACATTAATGAGAATTGAAGAAATAGGCCTTAGGTTTACTCTTCTGCTAACCCAGTGTTTACAACCTGCTAATAACTCAGTAGTCAGCCTGCATCACACAAGCATATTTTATTTTATTTTATTTTATTTTTAAATGTTTACAATAAAATAATTTTATTTTATTTTATTTTTTTAAGCATATTTTATTTTTTAAGAAGTACATTTTATTTTTAGTGCTTAGACAGGATCTCATCCCCAGTTTATTTTATTCTCAGGAAAGATGTTCTGTGATTATACAATAAATTCTAGTTGACCACATTTTGCTAAATTTTATTTATATGTTCACATGTCTGTTACACTTTTATAATTCAAGAATGAAAATACTCACCAAAATAATACTTTTGTATAGGAAACTGTTTATCAGTTAAGTTGTTGAAACTTTTTGGGAGTTGGAAGCCAGAGCCTTAGGTCACTTTCCCTTCTGCCTGTTTTACCCACAAGCCCCCGAGAAGATTGTGGCTAAAACGATACAGCCTTTTGACTAGTGAGAAAGAAGACAAGGAATGTACTCCCCTTTCCGTTCTTATATTAGTTCTCTATTGTGATGCGTAATTATTTTCTTTCTGTTTCCTTTATAGATATAACCAAGAACTAAAAGCTAAGGCAAACAAATAAAAGTTCCTGACCACCCGAACAATCTAGATGTGGACATAACCACTGGGACTAATTTGATTTATTATTTGGTTATTGATAAGGTGATATTAACTGTGCTAATGTTTGGAAGGCATTAAAAAAAAACAGACTGTAAACTGGGGGGTGAGGGGGGGCTAATACTCGATTCCACAGAAAAATAAAGCAAACTTTTAATAACGGTGTTTCTTTATATATGACTTAAGGAATGTATCTATGGATATTAGTAACATTTTTTTCTATTTGCCCAAAATAAATCATACTTGCTCCTACATACCTTTGGCTTTCTTCTGTACTACTCAACCAGAGATAGTAGAAAGGTTAAAAGTTATCTCTTCTACAGGGAAGGATGGTGAAGTAGCTAGAAGTAAAAGGAAATAGAGCTAAGGAGACTGAGAAATGGGTAGTGGAATGACGAGCAATTCTTTTACAGCTACAGAGTAACAAAAGATTTCTCAGTGTTTGATATAATTGATATAATGTGGCAGAAAAGGCTCTGGAGTCCTCAATTGGAATCCCAGCTCTGTGATCTAGGACTTTGGGCAAATCAAAGTGCATAGTAGAATGACTGGGACATAAGATGGCTTTCTTTTTTTTTTAATTTTTTTTAAAGTTTATTTTATTTAGAAAGAGAGCGAGCACACATGGACACGCGGGGGAGGGGCAGAGAGAAGGAGGGACAGAATCCCAAGCAGGCTCCGTGCCGTTAGGGCTCCAACGCCTGAACCGTGAGGTCATGACCTGAGCCGAGATCAAGAAATGGACGCTTAACCAACTGTGCCACCCAGGTGCCCCAAGTCAGCTTTCTGTAAACATTTGTGACCTTTGTCCCCATTTTGAAGAGAGACTGGACATAGATTACTTTGTGCTAGAAATAATAATCTATTTCATTTAAGGTCCAGTTGGGAGTACTGAGCTTCCTTCTAAAAACCCTAGTAGAGCCCATCTGGGTAGAACTGTAGTCAGAGGAATCAGCAAAGCAAGTTATTTCCAAGTTTGAAGAACCATTGACAAAAGAACTTTTTATTTATTTTTCGTTTGTTTATTTTTGAGAAAGAGTGCGCGTGTGTGCACACAAGCAGGGGAGGGGCAGAAGAAGGAGAGACAGAATCCCAAGCAGGCTCCGCACCATCACCATCAGCGCAAATCTTGACATGGGGCTCAAACCCACAAACCACGAGATCATGACCTGAGCCAAAGTTGGACGCTCAACTGACTGAGTCACCCAGGTGCCCCAGCAACTTTTTAAATAATATGTAACTGATGAAAACTTGGCAATTAGCAGTGAAAGCCTTGCACTTTATCATTTATCCCTTCCCTGTAATCCACCTTTGAGGAGGAAGGATTGGACATAGGCAGAAGAGGCCCTGAAGAGTCCAATTATTACTTTTTTTTAAAGGTTTATTTTTGAGAGAGAGAGGGGACTGCTCAGAGAGCAGAGAGAGAGGGAGACACAGAACCCAAAGCAAGCTGTCAGCACCGAGCCCAACATGGGGCTCAAACTCCCAACCTGTGAGATCATGACCTAAGCTGAAGTCAGATGCTTACCTGACTAAGCCACCCAGGTGCCCTGATTCTTTCTTTGTATAAACTGTGCTGTTAAATTAGCTTGGCACATGTGAACACACGTGTGTATGTGTTTCTGAAGGTTAAACCTTCAGGAAAACCATCTATTATGAAATACGGCACAGACAAAAAAAGTTTATTAAAATGTATATACCGAACTGATGTTTCTTTCCTTTCTTTTCATTAAAACCTGCTCTTTCCTAAATGGATTCTCCTAAGGCCTACTTAGCCAAATTAATTGTAGCATAGATGCAATCACAGCTATCTTCCTCTTGGTTCTCAGAAATTCCGTTGATAAACCATCAGCTCATCTCTTATTTATGCCCCAAAACTCATCCGTCATCATTTAGTCTTAAAAATTAAATGACTCTACCGAGTTCCCAATTGAACTCTTGCTGACATTTGAAACCCCACATAGTCCACTGGCCAGCTTCACAACTATTTTCAAAACCTTAGGAGAATTTATATGTCAGAAGTCCTTACTACCAATGTCGGTACTGAACTCCATAAAAGTACTTTTCACACTGGTGCAAATCACTTATCAGTCTAGTTGAGTTGAATTCTACGTCAGAATTTCCAACTGGTCCTGAAAACTTCATGAGGTGAGTTCTCAGTATTAAGTCTAACAGGCCTGGGTTTCAGCTCAGCTCTGCTACATAGTAACTGTGAGACCTTATTAACCTTTGTCTCTGGGCCTTAGTATATTCAAGAGTAACATGGGGTGAGGAGAGTATTTACTTGGTAAGATTGTTGTAAATCTTGATCAAGATAATGTTTTAACACAAAATTAAATGTAGCAAATTTCAGAAGATGTAAGTCATTGAAGGTAGACCCAAAAAGTACTTTCTTAGACCAAAGTATACCTGCAAAAAGTGTGGGCCCTGTTAACCCCTATTTGCACACCTGCGGTAGTAACTATTGGAATTTCTAAGACTTTCACAGATTAAAGCAGAAAGTAAGCTCCTTGGGGCAGGGGACCAGAGGCAGGGTGGAGAATGCTCAATAAGTTTAATTCTTTAACCTAATCTTTTAGTGGTTTGGCATTCATTTCAAAGCAACATTGACTCAAAGTACATCAATGCTATCATTTCTCCATAGTAAACAGATTGTCTCTTTTTAAAGTTGCTCAAACAAGGTAAAAGGTTGGACTGACCTCAGAGCCCAAGTTTCTCTCCATAAAGCAAAACAGTTTCTACTGGAGCTTGTTTACATTACATAATGAAACACAAATAAAAGGGCCAGTGTTAACACAAGCTTCCTCCCTAAGGGATCTGTTTAATTATATGAGGTATGATTCCAGTTAAGACTGGTTTCCAGCACTGACTTCAGAACATTTCCTCATTAGACATAATTAAAGGAAATTTCCTCCATTAAGACAACTGTGTTTTACATTTTGGAACACACAGTAAGTTTAGTTATAGGGCTGGGCTTTACTTGAGAAGGATTCCTTGCTTTTTCAGGTCAACTTTTTTAAATTCAAGTTTTACATATGTGTCACTAAACAATTGTAGCTGTTACATAAGAGCTAGAATATCAAAACATGATTTAAGCTATTGGAAGATATGCCACCCACTTAAAATACTTGGCCAGTGTCACATAGGATTGAGAAACCCAAATCCAGTGCCACGTTGGACCACAAGTTACCTTTGGGGTAAGTTTGGTTAGAAGCATGCACTTAACCGACCAAAAAAAGACAGGTGTGTAATTCTTCAAAAACTCGCCTCACAGAAATCCCTAACGATAAGTATTGAATGCATTCTAACTGATAAGTTTCATAGTCCTGGTAAAAGCCATAATCATATAACCAAAATTGGGTGTTTGCTTATTCAGGAGATAGGTGGGTTTATAATAATCACCTAGTCACTATTGCCTAATTTCAACCACTCTCTGAAGGTCAGGGAAAGAGTTGAGAAAACTACCCTGGGGTCATATCAGTCTCCCTGGCCCTTGCCCCCACTGGTCTGACCAGACAACCTGAAAGAGCCACTAGTCTGGTGGGGGAGGGGAGGGCGGTGCCAGCCAATCAGAAGCATGGTCAGTGAGCGTGAAACAATGAGCTTCTGATGAGGGTGTGGCCTGGAAAACGGCTTTTAGACAAAACTGTCATTTTATGGGTCAGCTCCAAATGGACATGGCACTTCTGCTGCCTTCAGAATAATGTCACCCAGACCCCTTTCCTGTTTTCTGCACTCCTGAAAGATCTAGTACCCGATCCAGGCTCTGGCTTTTCCTCAGCCTTGGAGGAAGAGGAGGTATGTGGAGTCCCAGCAGGAAGAATGGTTGCGAAGGTAAAGGTGAGGGCTGCCCTCTGGGAAGAAGACCAGTATTGAAGCTTAGAGGAAAGTGGAGAATCCGTGGGTTAGGAATCCCAGACAGTAGATGGTAGGTAGGTAGGTAGGTAGGTAGGTAGGTAGGTAGGTAGGTAGATATGATGTATGTATCTCTGTCCGTCTTTTAAGTGAGGTTAGAAACTTGAAGTCTTAAGTGTTGCCTCATCATGTTTATTCTGGAAGCTGGCTGGCTGTGTTTACCTCCTGCAACTGCTCGCCCAGTAGCCTCCTCACATAGCACCCCCACCATGTGAGGGGGTGGTAGGAAGATGCTCTGGAGGAAACGGGGACATGTAGAGCATGGTGTCTAAAACAGAGGACTTTACAATGCACGGGAAGACATAAGCAGATCAATAGATAAGTGAGGATATTTAAGTAGGAAATACGTATAAGGCACATTTAATAAATTTATAGACACTAAGTGCCCTAAGAACGCAGGACAAGTTGCCTTGGCTGGGGTGGTCTGGCAAGCTTTCCTAACGACATTTTCCCTTTAAGTCCAGAATATCTCCTCCTGTGACATATCTCCGTGTGACAGAAAAAACTTGGATATTTAACTCCCACAGACCTGGGCTTTCGAGCAGTTGTGGCCCACGGCACATTAATCTCTCTGAACGTCAGTTTCTGTATCTGTAAATGGGAGTGGGGCCTACCTCACAGTGCTATTCTGAGGCAACCTATCAATACGTTAAAACGTGGTATGTGCCATGAAGTAAATATTAATCGCAGTCTTCTAAAATAGAAATTGTCTATTGTCTTATGAATGTTCCCAAGAAAAACTCTCAGGTAATCAATTTAGACGTCTTTGCCTCTTCAGCCCACAGGCGAATCATTTTCTTATCCTGGTTTTCCTCATACGTTTGTCATCTTCGTGGCCAAATGCATCTACTTTCCTTGCCTGGTAATCATAAACTTAGAAACAAACTGTCCAAGTCCTCAAATCCCCTTAATTAAAACAATGGAATCTTAGCAATCATCGTTCCGTTAAATACAAGGTTCACTGCAGTCCGGCGGGCAGGGCAGCTGTACCCCTCATGAGGAAGTCCAGCACTTTCTGAGCCTGCCCTGCTGGGGAGTTTACACTGTTTAGGTTCGCCTCCAGTGACTGCCAGCCATCGATCCTAGTTGGTCCCTTTGGAGCAACATAAATAAATTCCCCCGGAGCCACAGCCAGTCCCTACCCGAGCGGGAAAGTTGAGGGATTAGCTTCTGGAGAGCAAGGGGTCTCCTCGTTACTTCGCAACTTTCACACTTCCAAATATTTGAAGACAACTAGCATTTTCACCCAAATGTCATTGTCTCCTGACATTTCCAGTATCCCATCAGTTATGTTCCATTGTTAGTGACCTTCAAATACAGTGGGCAGAACTAAACCCAATGCTCTTGATCCGAGTTAGACGCTCCTTCGGTACCTTAAGATTGCATTGTATCCAAATGGCCAATAAGCGTATGAAAAGGTGCTTTATTTCATTAGTACCACGTGGGAAACACAAAGCTGCACGTACCACCACTCACCTACTGAGATTTCCAAAAATTTGAAAGACTGACAATAGCGAGTGTTGGCTGGGATACAGAGCTTCTGAAGTTTGATATCTTGACTGCAGGATGTAAACTGGTACAACCACTTGGAAAACTGGCGAGATCTACTCAAGTTCTGTATATATTCTGTGACCCACCAACTCATTCCTACGTAATTGCCGAAGCAAAATGCACATGCGTATTCACCAAAACACATGGACAAGAATGTTCTTAGCAGCACTGTTTCTAATAGCCTAAAACCGGAAACAACCCCTAGGCCAATAGTACAATGGATAAGTACTTGTGGTATAATCAGATGGTGGAGTGCTACACAGCACTGAAAAGTACATTATTGATATACATACAACATGGGTGGATATCACAAACATTTGAGAAAAACCAAAGAATATACATAGTTTGATTCCATTTATATAAAGTTTAAAAACCAGCAAAGGTGATCTATGGTGTTAGAAATCAGCCATTTCTTTGGGAGAGGGGATTACCTTTGGGAAGAAGAGGAGGGCATGCCTGGGAGGTGGCATGAAAGGGGCATCCGTAGTGCTGGTAATGTGTCTTTCTTGATATCAGTTGGGATGACACCTATTGTTCACTTTATAATATCCATAAAGCCATGTACACTTACAAATTGTTCATTTTTCTGCACATGTTATGCTTTAATAAAAATGTTTTTAGGGACGCCTGGGTGGCTCATTTGGTTATGCTTCCGACTTCAGCTCAGATCATGATGTTGTGGCTCATGGGTTCGAGCCCCGTGTTGGGCTCACTTCAGATCTTCTGTCCCTTCTCTCTTTGCCCTTCCCCCACTTGTTCTCTCATTCTCACAAAATAAATAAACTTTGAAAAAAAAAGACTCAAAATTTTTTTAAAGTAAAAATGTTTTTTAAATGTTTGTTTTTTATTTATTTTTGAAAGAGAGAAAGAGAGAGTATGCGTGCACAAGCAGGGGAGGAGCAGAGGGAGAGAAGGAGACAGAATCTGAAGCAGGCTCCTAGCCGTCAGCGCAGAGCCCAATGTGGGGCTCGAACCCACAGATCTATGAGATCATGACCTGAAGTCGGACACTTAACCAACTGAGCCACCCAGCTGCCGCTAATAAAAATGTTTTTTAAAAGATAGCATGGAATTTGCAGTAAATCTAATTTTTTACACCATGCGCTTATGCTTTGGTTTTGTTAAAATTCTAGGTATAGCACTTTGCCTTTATTCTTTTGAAATTTCAGTATTATTTTAGTCAATTAAGACATTTTAAGATCCTGATTCTGTCATTCAGTCCATTGGCTCTCTCTCCAATTATATCTTTAAGTCCTCAAGCACGCCCATAGAGGCTTCCCTCTGAATGGACACTACAACACAAATCAGACCGATAACTATGTTTTTAGTCACTCCTATAATTTTGTATCTTATCCATAAGGATGTGAGAAATTTGGCCATTAAAACCTTGTTAAACTCAAGATATACTTTATCTGCAGCATTCTCTTGACTTAAAAATTTAGTAACTCTTCAAAAAAGGAGATAACTTTGGTCTTGGCTCTGAATCCAATTTGACTCCTTTTAAATCACCTCTTGCTTATTTAAGTGCTCACGTATTAACAAATATTTGGATTGTCACAAATATTCCAGCTCTGTCTCCCACTTACACACATGGTAGAATTGCACTTCTCCACTTACTTGACATTGTGTTCTCATAATTTTCTTTGGCCAAGGTCATGTGAGTGGAAGAAGAAATCTATTAGTCTTGGGAGGACACTTCAAGAATGAATCTGTCCCTTAACCTTTTTCCCCACTGTCTTGGCAGCCAGAATGTCCCAGCCTGGACCCCGTAGTAAAGGCGACACTAGAGCAAAGCCTCAGTCAGCCTACCAAAGATATGTAGCACGAGCAAGAAATGAACAGGAAATAGCCCTTTGTTATTTCAAGCCACTGTGATTTTGGAGTATTTATTACTGAAGCATAACCTAGCTTATACTGACTGACACATTATATTTACCAGTCTATGTTTTCTGGAACCTCATCTGTTTTTAAAAAAATTTTAAATGTTTACTTATTTATTTTTGAGAGAGAGAGAGAGAGTGAGCGAGCGGGAAGACACAAGTGGGGGAGGGGCAGAGAGAGAGGGAGACACAAAATCTGAAGCAGGTTCCAGACTCCAAGCTGTCAGCACAGAGCCTGACACAGGGCTCGAACCCACAAACTGTGAGATCATGACCTGAGCTGAAGTCAGACACTCAACCAGCTGAGCGACCCAGGCGCCCCTTTAGCCTCATCTTTTGAAATTCAGAAGAGAATGTGCCCATCTCGAGCTTTCCAGCTGACCTCTTGTTTTTGAGATTACATCTGTCCAGTCTTTCAGTATTTGTGTAAAATAGGTTATATGGGGCTGGCTACCTGAATTTATTTTAAATGACTGGGTGCTTTATCACTACCTTCTCAGCTTGGAGTTCAATTCTTTCTTAGCAATATTTGTTACACTTTGCAATTCTCCGTAGTGAAGGAGGCAGAATCATTCCTCTTTTAATGATTCCTTTAATTTTAATAAAGCCTAAAACTCCCTCTAAGTTTTTTTAACTTTAGCATTTTTCCTAAGTCTCAGTTTATTCTGGGAATTCAATCTTCTCCCACCTTTCTTATAAGATCATGTAACACTTATCAAATGCACGATCTGAAATTATTTGACTTAACATGTTATCTATTATTTGTTCCTCGTACATGCTGTGGTTTTTATTGAGATTTTTAAAAATTTTTAATCTTATATACACATTTCTCTATCTTTGTTCACTTCTTTTTTTTTTTTTAATTTCTAGGAGAGAGAGAGAGACAGCGTGAGCAGGGGAGGGTCAGAGAGAGAGGGAGTCACAGACTGAAACAGGCTCCAGGCTCCAAGCTGGCAGTCAGCACAGAGCCCGATGCGGGGCCCGAACCCACGAACCGCAAGATCATGACCTAAGCGAAAGTCGGACGCTCAACCGACTGACTAAGCCACCCAGGCGCCCCTCTTTGTTCACTTCTTAACATTGGAGTTTAATTTTTCCTTTAAAATAACCTTTTAAAGGGGCGCCTGGGTGGCTTAGTCGGTTGAGCGTGGAGCCTGTTTCAGTCTGTGACTCCCTCTCTCTCTGACCCTCCCCTGCTCACGCTGTCTCTCTCTCTCTCCTAGAAATTAAAAATAAAATAAAATAAAATAAAATAACCTTTTAAAGGTTATTCAATACCTAATATTTAGCTCAGTTTTAGAGGTTTCTATACATTTTAAAGTTTGCTAAAAATACTAATATTAACTGTCTTGGGGCACCTGGGTGGCTCAGTTGGTTAGGTGTCCAACTTCGGCTCAGGTCATAATCTCATGGTTTATGAGTTCAAGCCCCACATTGGGCTCTCCGCTATCAGTGCAGCCTCTGAGCCCTGCTTGCTGCTCCTCCCCCACTCACTCATGAGGACACGTGCTCGCTCTCATTCTCTGTCTCTCAAAAAATAAACTTAAAAAAAACCTGTCTCACTTTTTCCTTCTAATGCTCTCATGTACCCCAATATGACCTATGTCTTTCTGAAGTTACCAACCAATTCCTCCCTGATAGTCAATAACAGTTCCTTTTTTCCCCCGTCTTTCCTTTTCTTTCTTTTCTTTTTTTTTTTTTTTAGCTATTTAATTTTTTCTGTATCACTTATTCCAGGAACTTGGATTGCTCTGAAAAAACGTTGGGTATGCTATTTCTGTTCAGGGTGGTAGAGCGTGATTTTTACAACATACAGGCATGAACATTTAATTGGCCCCATCAACTAAAGGAAGGCCTTAGGAAATTCTGATTTTCTTAGAACTAATTGGGCAATAAAATAAAATTTCAACATTTCTTTTTGCTTACAGTTTAAAGCCTTGCACACACACACACACACACACATGCACAGCTTGAATTCATTTTCTCTCTTTATTTAAGACCATACCTTAAATACACTTAATCTCTTGCTTGTATGTAATAATACGTCGCTTTGCCACTCACCTTTATGTAAATATTCACCCACATAAACTCACATCTACATTTTTTTTAAATATAGTTTAGAGTCAAGTTGGTTTCTATATAACTGCCCTCCCCAATGCCCATCTCCCCCCTCCCCCCACCCCCATCAGCCCTCAGTTTGTTCTCAGTATTCAAGAGTCTCTTGTGGTTTGCCTCCCTCCCTCTCCTTAACTATTTTTTCCCCTTTCGCTCCCCTAGATTCTCTGTTAAGTTTCTCCTGTTCCACATATGAGTGAAAACATATGGTATCTGTCTTTCTCTGCCTGACTTACTTAGCTCAGCATCACACCCTCAAGGTCCATCCACGTTGCTACACGTGGTCAGGTTTCATGCTTTCTCATTGCCATGTAGTATTCCATCATATAGATAAACCGTATCTTCTTGATCCATTCGTCCGTTGACAGACACTTGGGCTCTTTCCATACACTTTTTTTTTAATTTTCAAAAAGGAGAGAGAACAAGAGGGAGGGAGAGAGCACGATGAGCCGTGGGGACAGAAGGGCAAGGGGGAGACTGAGTGAAAAGTGCCACTGGCCCCTCTTCAATGTGACGTGTACACCGAGTGCTCTCCCTTCAGGAAAACAGATGGACAATTCAGCTCCTTCCCCCATTCTCTCTGTTATGATGCTCATTTACGTAACAGCTGCTCAGGGTTGGAGGCCCAGTGTGTGAGGGGGACACACTGTGTAGAAAAGTGGCCCTTTTCAAACATGACTCACCACGTAAGCCATCATCACTCCTTAGTCCCTTAAATAAGTAGTTCACAGTTTAGAACAAAGCAAGTGGAGAAAAATACGAAAGTGAGTAAATGGCTATGTCAGATTTCCTCCATTCTCAGCTTTTCTTTGTAGAAGGTCTAGCTGGGGACTGCCTGCTGTGACCATAAATTGCTGAACATTCGCCTTAACCATGAACACTCGAAGAGAAGAATCGCAGGACCGGGCCATCGTCAGAATAGCCGCTCATTTACCAGACCTCATCGTCTACGGAGACTTCTCTCCGGAGCGGCCCTCTGTGGATTATTTTGATGGAGTCCTGATGTTTGTTGATATTTCAGGCAAGCACAAAAGGACTCTCTCATGTGGGTGAACACAGAGCTTGATTGCAGAGTGGGGTGCCAGTCTTGAGCTTTTGCGCTCTTACAGATATTCCTACGGAGAAAATGGGAGGGAGGAGGGACAGCCTGTGTACCTGTCCCTTTTTTCTTCCTTTACCCAACATGTCCAGTCATGGGCAAGCCTTTAAGATGCCCCAGTTGCCTGCCTGGAACTTTAGACTCCAGTGTCCCTGCCCAGCGTCAATCACTCTGGCCCCCAAGCCCCACACATGTGCCGGGCAGACTTGACCTCAGGAAATGGTCCTCCAGATGTTGTTTACATCTTGACAGTCAACTTGTCACCTCTTCAGAAGTGTTTACATTTTGTGTGTTTTCAATACCGTGGGATGGAAGTTCCATACCAGCTAAAGGAATTGCGATCATCCCTGCCCAAGGTGAGACGTTTGGAGGGAAGAGGTAGCTGGCCTCTTTCCCTGACCCCAAAGATGATAAGCATAGATCAGGGAGGCTGCTGGGGATCACTGAGAAGAAACCTTGCCCTCTCTTAAAAGCTGGCGCCCGGTGCTCTCGGGTGAGTTCCTCTTGTCCTGCCTCTGTTTGGTTCCTCCAAGCAGCCAAGAAAACTAGGTGGGCGTTTCTTACAGGTTTCACTGCGATGACTGAGAAGTTCAGCACAGCCATGTACATGGACCGAGGGGCCGAGCAGTTGGTGGAAATCCTCAACCACTACATCAGCGCAATAGTGGAGAGTAAGTGTCCCCACGGTTTCTGACTTAACGTATGTTTAATTCATTGTTTTCCTGTGTTGTTTGGTTACAGCCTGACAGAACGCTTATCTGTATTTTCCTTATGAAATGTGTTTGAAACCAGTCTTTTTTGGAAAATAATATAGTGCACGTGAAGGAAGGTCATCAAACCTCACTAACACAGACTGAGGGACAGAACGTTCTGGACCGGTGAAAACACTGAAATAGACATTACCTTTAAAGAACTTTAGTTATAGTCAATGACTCAAAACAAGCGAGCATCAGCATAACCCAACTGTAGTCATTAAGAGAATGCTGTACGACCAGGTGAGTGATTTATACCTTACTTGTTAGTGCTTTGTCTTCTAATGATGGAGTCAGAAGCCCTTCCAATGGACTGTGCAACCTCTGCCTGCCATCTTGTGTGTATTCTTAATTTGAACTATTCCTGAAGAAAAAGGTTTACTCTATTAAGGTAAACTCAGGGTCTAGTCTTATCGGGCTCTCAGTTCCCTAGTATTATCTTAACGGCACCCACTAGACCAAAGGCGATGTTCCTTAAGAGCAGAAACTGTATCTACTTCCTGTTTGCATCCCACTCAGCGCCATGGTGCTCAACAAATCTGTGACGACACACACATAGGAAGAAACAATGCCCACGTGTCTTGTAAAGCCTAAGAAAACAAAGTGGGAGTTGGTGATAAAACCAAGGCTGACCATAGCTGTGCTCTCCCAGTTTCCTGATTGTCACTGCATACGGAGACATGTCACTCTTCCACTCACCTGCGCCACTCAAGCACCCCATTGATCAGGAGAGAGCCTTCCATTATCATGGGCATAGCTCACTGTCTTCAGGCCTCACCAGAAACCCCACCTGTGCTCCTATCTCTCTCCATTCACAGAAACAGAGCATGTACGGGGTCTCGGTCAGTGTGCATTCTACCAATGGGTACAAGTGACTTGTCTGAGACATCTTTAGTATGAGTTTACACTCTGAACTGATGTTCTCTTGACCTAATTTCTATAATACAGATGAAGTGTGAATTATTATTAGCTTTAAGAAATTGGAGTTTGGGGCGCCTGGGGGGCTCAGTTGTTTGAGCGTCTGACTTCGGCTCAGGACATGATCTCACAGCTCATGAGTTCAGGCCTCACGTCTGACGGCTCAGGGCCTGGAGCCTGCTTCTGATTCTGTGGCTCCCTCACCCTCTGCCCCTCCCCAGCTCGCACTCTGTCACTCTCTCTCTCAAAAATAAATAGACATTTAAAAAAAAATTTTTTTTAAGAAATTGGAGTTTGATTTACCTTGTTTTCTTCTTTTCTCAGAAGTGTTGATTTTTGGAGGAGACATCTTAAAATTTGCAGGTATGAGGGCTCCCAGAGATGGGAGGGGTGTAAGAAAGGAGTGCCGAGGTGCACCCTGAGGAATGCTCGAAGACTGTCTGCACAGATTTCGGACACGACAGACTGATCCCCAGGGCGGGGTAGGGGCCCTCCATGTATCTGTCTCTTCAAGGTGATGCACTACTCGCCCTGTGGAAGGTGGAGCGAAGGCAACTGAAAAACATTATCACGGTGGTGATTAAATGCAGCCTGGAGATCCATGGATTGTTTGAGACCCAGGAGTCAGAAGAAGGCCTGGACATCCGGGTCAAGATAGGTGAGCTGTGAGAAAGGGGAGCCGCACGAGCAATCTGCCCCTGGGTCCTGACCCCTGCGGACTCTCTCTCCCCGAGACAAAACCTAGAATGTGGTGTAACAGAGTGGCTCAGCCCGCCCATCATGTCTTGAACTTGGGAATCAGGCTAACCAGAAGGAGTTCTGGCTCTCATATACCAGGTAGAATTTGGGCTAATCCCAAGATCTACCTCGTAGGCTCTTATGAAAAGTAGACTGAGGTAGTGAATATAGTCCCTGGCACATAATAACCAGTCCACGAAATACTCTTTACTATGCCCCTTACTGCTTGCTATTGTTTTCCGGTCTTGCTGATGTCAATTATAGTCATTTAAAAGAACCATGCATCACTTATGCATTCATACACACATTTTGTGTACATGTCATATATTGCAACATTCTGTCTTTCGTTGATCCAGTACCAAAATCTTCAACTCTCAACTTGAAAACACTCAGAGGGCACATTGTTGGGACGGGACACCTGGCTGTCAAAATACCTACTCCTCTTCCTCAACCTTTACCCCTCTGGCTCTTGCCTGAGATTCAAACTGAAGGGTTTCTTTAAAAAAATTTTTTTTTAATTTTTTTTTTTTTAGTCTTTATTTTTGAGAGTCAGACAGAGAGAGACAGAGTATGAGCAGGGGAGGGGCAGACACAGAATCCGAAGCAGCTCCAGGCTCCGAGCTGTCGGCGCAGAGCCCGACGCCGGGCTCGAACCCACGAACCGTGAGACCGTGACCTGGGCCGAGCCACCCAGATGCCCCTGGTTTCTTTCTTTCTTTCTTTTTTTTTTTTTAAATGTTTTATTTCTAAGACAGAGAGAGAGACAGCATGAGCAGGGGAGGGTCAGAGAGACAGGGAGACACCGACTCCGAAACAGGCTCCAGGCTCTGAGCCGGCAGTCAGCACAGAGCCCGACGCGGGGCTCGAACCCACGAACCGCGAGATCATGACCTGAGCGAAAGTCGGACGCTTAACCGACTAAGCCACTCAGGCGCCCCAACCCCTGGTTTCTTTCTAATCAAAGCCTCGACCTCTGATAAAATAAGGATCCTCCGCAAGAGGAATCACTAAGGTTGTGTTCTGTGGCTCTTCAGTGCAAACCCGTTGAAGGAAACAAAATAGCTTGGGGGACGGAGGGGGCCGTGTAGACACGTGAGGCGCACGCAAAGGCGAGACCCCCTGGCGCCTTCCCGGCTGCGGGACGAAGGGCGCCTGGGCTGCCGGGCCGNGTTTTAAGTTAATTAACTTATTTATTTTAGAGAGAGAGACAGTGCGAGTGGGGGAGAGAGGTAGAGAGAGACATTCCTCTTTTGTTTTTTTAATATTTGTTTATTTTTGAGACAGAGACACAGCGTGAGTGGGGGAGGGGCGGGGAAGGGGGACCCAGAATCCGGAGCAGCTCCGGGCTCCGAGCCGTCAGCGCAGAGCCGGACGCGGGGCTCGAACCCACGAACCGAGAGATCACGACCGGAGCCGAAATCGAGTCGGACGCTCAGCCAACTGAGCCACCCAGGTGCCCTGAAACTGTCTTAATTTTAATTAAGTTTAGACTTACAGAGAAGTTCCAAATTAGAAGAGCTTCCATATATCCCTCCCCAGCTTCCCCAAATGTTGGCGTCGTTCCTCGTCAGGGTGCAGGAGTCAAAGCCAGGAAACCATACAACACAAAAAACAATGCAAATCGGTACAATACTGTTCACCACTTGAAGGCCTCATTTGGACCTCACCGGTTTCCCTACATCGGTGGAATGTTCCAGATTTTTCTCTATTCACCATCCTGCACTGCATTTTGTTGTTATTTTTATCGAGTCTCTTGCAGTCTGTGACAGTGTTTCCCGGGGTTATGTGACCTTGACTGATACCTAGTAAGAGTACTGGCCACTTTGTTGAATGTCCCTCCACTTGGCTTGGCCTGATACTTTCTCATTCTTGGACTAAGGTTAGTCGTATGGGGTGGGAGGCAAGAATGCCACACAAGTGAAGTTGTACCCGTCTCCATGAACCGGACCATGGACTTCCGCAGCTTGACATGAATCTTATTACTGCTGATGCTCTCAGCTACCTTTTTGGGCATCAGCCCCTTTGTCCTTTAACACTTACAGGACACACATGATACATAATTTAACCAGGTTTTATTTAAATTGAAATGTTATGAAGGAAAAAAAAGAAGAAAATTCTGAGTGGGAAAGCCCCCTGGAGAGTCCCCTGGTGTGGCCATCTGTATAAACGCTGAAGATTGAGGTGGTAAGGACGAATCAGAGAGATTTTTAATGTGATCACCTCCAAATGATAGATCCTTGTCTCAATATGCCAGTGTCTGTTTACCACGTCCTGGACATTTAAAAGCTTACTCCCTGCCCTTTCTGCTGAGAAATTATATTCAAAGGACCAGAAAACCCTCAGAATAACCAAAAACTTCTTTTTTTATTTAGGTTAATTTCTTAAAACCACTGTCTACTTTTAACTTTGATGAGTTTTTCACCAAGTGTATGACTTTCATGGATTATTATCCTTCTGGTGACCATAAAAGTGAGTACGCTCCGTGGACAAGAGCCTTGAGCTCTACCAGTGCTCGGAAGGGTCTTACCAATGTCAAGGGCTCTGTTGAAGCGGCCGGCCCGGCCTCCTCAGCACAGCTCCCAGCAGCACACAAAGGGGGCCTCCCTCCCGTTCCTCAGCACAGCCGTTCCAAGTACAACCCTCCTCAGGCCCTCAGTCTCTGCTTTGGCAATGACTCTTCTCCATTATCCTAACGTGTACAGGTCCGCCCCCTGATGAAAGGAGAAATAAAACTTCTGTAAACCCCACTTCCCTCTCCTAACTTCCACCACAAAAGTTCTCAGAAGAGTGATCTGAATATCTGTGGCTCCTCTTCTATCTTCTCATTTATTCACCCAATAAACTTGGGTGAAAATTGCATGTGCCTAGTGTATTCACCTTCTCTTCAGTCTTGAGCCTCTAACATCTAGTTTCTAGCCACTTCTCTTGTCTACTGAGACTGTTTCGGTCAAGGCCACCAATGGCCATCAGACTTGCCAAAGCAGATGACCTCTCTTCAGGCCTCATTCTAGCTGGTTGGCCTTCAATTACTCTCTTTTTGTGCACACTGCCTTCTCCTCTTTCCTTGGGTTCAAGAATATTCCTTCCTAGTTTTGCTTTTATACCTAAAGCCACCTGCTTTCAGTGACTTTGTTTACCCTCCTTCCCATTCCTTAAATGTTGGTGATTCTAGGCATCTGTCCTTGGCCTTCTAGTCTTCCTTCTTTTGTCCAGAAGATATGGTCTTTCGTTTTTAGTTTCATTTTGGTTTTGGTTTTGTCCTTTTAAGTAGGCTCTATGGAGCTCGACATGGGGCTCGAACTGAAGACCCTCAGATCAAGAGTCCCATGCTCTGCTGGGACAGCCAGGCGTCCCCTAGAAGATATGTTTTATCTTGTCAGTGGAGGATCTGATACTTTTGTGCTCTTGAGGGAGAAAATGCAATAATTTCCCCCAATGGTTTGCTTTGCACTTAATTTAACAAAATTCAAGAATGGCTTGCACTCTGTCTGTCTGTCTCTCTCTCTCTGTCAAAAATAAAAACACTAATGTATTTTTTTTAATTTGTTTTATGTCTTTATTTTATTTTGAGAGACAGAGACAGAGTGAGTGGGGGAGGGGCAGACAGGGAGACACAGAATGTGAAGCAGCTCCAGGCTCTGAGCTGTCAGCACAGAGCCTGACGCGGGGCTCGAACCCACGGACTGTGAGATCATGACCTGAGCTGAAGTTGGACGCCTAACTGACTGAGCCACCTAGGCGCCCCCAAAAAAAAACATAAAAAAAAAGAACTCCTCATTGGATTTCCCTTGGCTCTGTTGGGCTGGGTGTCCCAGAGTCCCCTGACTGAACCGTGAAGACCACCGTCCAAGGGAATGGGGGGGCGGGGGGGACTCCGGTCCCAGCACTGCAGACCCCGCTTCCTTTCCTGACCCCGCCCCTCCTTCTGCTCTCTTAGACCTCCTGAGGCTTGCGTGCATGCTGGAGTCCGATCCTGACCTGGAATTGTCCCTCCAAAAGTATGTGATGGAAAGCATCCTGAAGCAGGTATTTTCACAGTTTAGTTTATTGGCTTTTGGGGTGTCGGAGATCATGGACAATTGGAAAGATCAAGAAAACCAGTGACTAGGAAAATCTTTCATTGAACTAAAAAGAGTTGGGGCTGGCGTTCTCCGTGCGAAGGTGACTACAACACTGGCTTTTCAGATCAGGATACTTGTAAGAGTTAAAGGAGGCATTGTTCGTAATCACGCTGCGACAACAGGCATAAACTGGGACCGTGTGTTTTATACAACTGGGAATGGAACTCTTTCTGAAGCAAATGGGAGCCTGTGGCCCCCCCTTTCTGTACCCCAGTTAGCAGAAAGTTCTCAAGTGAGTTACGTTAACATCGGTACCACGTTTCTCTACGCCACTTACCTTAGATCTTGGGCTTCAAGAGTTAACGATACAGATCATTAGAATGCCCGTAGCTACCCCCACCCCCTAAGATGTTCACCTTTGTATTCGCTTAGATCTAGGCTCTCATAAATGTATTAATTCACGTGAATTATAACTGTCCCTCAGCACTCACCATATGCCAGGCATTCTGCTATTGCATGTATTTATTCTTCATAATTCTTGCTAGATATTTTCATACGCATTTTGTATGTGAGAAAACTGAGACCCAGAAAGATACCAGGAACTTTCCTAAGGTTATCAAGGAACAGACGTAGCCAGGATTTGAACCTCGTTCTATCTGAATCCTACAGTATTTTTTTTTTTGCGCACAGGCTGTACACCTTTCTAACATATGCATGTTTTAATCCTTAATTCCATCAAAATGAGGTTGTGTCCTGGAGGAGAACTTAGGCAGCCTGAGCAGTGGGTAGCCGCCTCTGCAGTGTGAGTTGAACCGGTATCAGGACGCACCCCGCCACCTTCAGTCCAATTTAGAGGCACGGTTTGACTCCTCAAGATCTCTGAAGCTCCAGAAAGCCCTCCCCTCCCTACCTCCGAGAGACATGACACATTCCGCTTCTTCAGCGGCAGCTAGCGGGGGGCAAGGTCTCCGGGAATGGGGTGCAAGATAGACCCCAAGAGTCACCAGGGCTTGTGGGTAGCAATGATGAGCTCCGGGTGCAGACACAGCTACGGCGGCTGAAAGGAGACAAAAGACAGGCCTTTCGCAACCACACCAAGACCGCCCTGCTCCTAAACTGTAGACAGATGCAGAGGTTGCATTTTTCAGATCAAACCTCAGAATCACCCCGTCGGATAGATTTTTAACTCATTTATTTACTAGATTTGACCTTTCATAGTAATGTTTACTTACTTAATATTAATTTCTTATTTAATACCAATTTATTGGAGAAATGAAAGAAAATCATCCCATCAATAATTTCAGTTAGAAATTATTCTTTTAGGAAAAGAATTTGAATCGCCTGAAATCAGGACTAGCCCAGCCAGTTAGGAAGCATGACGGCATGGTTCCCTGTTCACAGTTCCTTTTGTCCAGAAGATATGGTGAGGTTTTTGTGGGTTTTTTTGTTTTGTTTTGTTTTGTTTTTGTTTTTGTTTTTTTAATAGGCTCCGTGGAGCTCAACATGGAGCTCAGCCTCAAGACCCTCAGATCAAGAGTCCCATGCTCTACTGACCGAGCCAGCCAGGCGCCCCCTGGAAGATATGTTTTATCTTGTCAGTGGGGCACCTGATCCTTTTGTGCTCTTGAGGGAGAAAATGCAATAATTTCCCCCCATTGGATTGCTATGCACTTAATTTAGCAACATTCAAGAATGATGGTAGGCAAGCATGATTTGGGAAGGCTCCTTTTCCCGGGCTTGCACAGAAGACGGGAGCCGAATGATACATATACCTCCGCAGGGGACGCAGGGGCGTGTTGTTGCTGGAGCATCAGACCAGGAGCCTGGAGAGCTGGGCTCTGTATGACCCTGGGAAACTTCTGTTGTTTCTCCACGTCTCCGTTATCTAATCAGTCAAGTGAGGATCGTAATGCCTATTTTATTTCGTTTGAAGAGAAAGTGGGAGAGAATGTGAAAGTATTCCTGAAGGTTCCAGGCTGTGAAAATATAAGGCTGGGTTACATAATGTGTTGTTCTTAGCCCTGAATGGTAAGAGTGCCGAAAGGAAACAGTACTTCTCTCTGTTATTGGGGCGGCTCACGCTGGCACCAGGGAGCTGGCAGTGTGGCTGCTGGTCACACTGGAAGAGACTTTTTGATGGCGCGTTCCGTGTCCACCTGCTCGACTTTGGGCTGACTCTGCCGCGTTGTACCTCATGCATTCGGGCAACTCCAGCTCCCCAGAGAATCTCAAAAGGCTAGCTGCCTCCCAGTGATGACTCCATGGGGGTGGGGTCGCCGCACACAATCCACCACCAAGGACGCAGGCGAAGGAAAGCTGCTCTCTGCTCCGCAGATTGATGACAGACAGCTTCGAGGGTACCTGTCCGAGCTCCGCCCGGTGACCATTGTGTTCGTGAACCTGATGTTTAAGGACCAAGAGAAAGCAGAAGTCATTGGCTCGGCCATCCAGGACGCCTGTGTGCACATCAGTTCTGTCCTGAGGGTCTTCCGAGGCCAAATCAACAAAGTCTTCATGTTTGACAAGGTAAATGGGAATTCAGGGGTGGAAACCTACCGATAATTTAAAGTTCGTGTTCACACCTTGGACATTGGTGAGAGGGAGAGAACAGACATTTTTAACCTAAAATTGTCTGTTTTTATATATACTTCTAGAAATAGCTTACATGGTGGATATGTCACTTACTATGTGCCACTCATTATTCTCAATACTTTCCACGCACTAACTCACCTCCTCCCTCAGGACTACTCTGAGAGGTGGATGCTATTGCTGTCGTCCCCATTTTACAGATGAGGATGTTGAGACACGGCGAGACTAAGTTTTGCTTATGATCATCCAGTTAGTAGGTGGTGGGCTGGATTCAAACCCCGGCAGTCCGCCTTCCCAGTCTCTGCTCTCAAGCCTACGCTCAACGAGCTCTCGCTGCACGCACGTCTCCAGCCCAGCGTACAAGGCACCTCTTGGAGGTTTTAGGTCAGGTGTCTCATAACCGTCACACTCCAGAAGCCTGTTTCCAATAATCCCCACCTGCTGTATCTGCACTTCCGGGTCCCCTTCCAGCTTCAGCATGCAAGTGGGGAGGGGCAGAGAGAGAGAGGGAGAGAGAGAATCCCAAGCAGGCCTGAATGTCAGCATGTAGCCCAATGTGGGGCTTGAACTCAGGAGCCCTGAGATCATGACCTGAGCTGAAATCAACAGTTGGACACTTAACCAGCTGAGCCACCCAAGCGCCCCATTTCTGGGTATTTTTAATCTGCTCCTTAAAAAAATTTTTTTAATGTTTATTTTTGAGATAGAGAGAGAACGCATAAGCAGGGAAGGGACAGAGAGAAAAGGAGACACAGGATCCAAAGCAGCCTCCATCCAAGCTCTGAGCTGTCCACACGGAGCCTGATACGGAGCTTGAACCCACAAACTGTGAGATTATGACCTGAGCTGAAGCTGGACGCTTAACCAACTGAGCCACCGAGGTGCCCCTTTTAATCTGCTCTTAGTCAGTTTGGAGAAAAACGATATGGTTACCAAATTACCGCAGAAATGCCCGTGAGAATTGGTTCCGCATCTCAAGTGTTTTTGCACCTGAAGAGCAGAGCACTAAATCACTGCCCTGCATTCACTCATTCACTAACTCGAGAAGCAGTTATTGAGCATTTGGTAGAAAGGGTTACCCTCTAGTCTTTGCACGGACCTGAATCAGGGCTCCCTTCATCCCATCAAGATAGGGCCCAGTGCCAACCGGGATCTGGCACTTAGATTCATTTTGGAGAGGGTTAAAGAAACAGAGGCCGTCTCTTTTGCATTTTGTCAGGATATGTCACATATACAGACTGAAATTTGTAGCCCATCATCCTTTAGTTACGATGCTCTTTTCTTATAGACAACAGGTCTGACTCGGGTAATTGTTTAAGTGATGGATACTAAGATCGCCAAGCTTCAGAGTTTAACTTCTTCTTGGAACAGTTAAATTTATGCCAAGAAAAAGCACTCTCAGTTTAAGCCTTTATCCCTAAGAATAATAACAATACCTGAAAAGAACTTTATAGTTTGCAAAGTATAACTGTATATCAAGTTTACGTTATATATGTATATAATGTTATATATAAGCTTATAACATTAAGTTTATAAAAGTATATATACTGTAAAGTATATATTGGGGGCACCTGGGTGGCTCCGTGGGTTGAGTGTATGACTTCAGCTCAGGTCATGATCTCACAGTACGTGGGTTTGAGCCCTGCGTCAGGCTCTGTACTGGCAGCTTGGAGCCTGGAGCTGCTTCAGATTCTGTGTCTCGCTCTCTCTCTGCCCCTCCTTCGCTCACACTGTCTTCCTCTCTCAATAAATGAATAAACATAAAAAAATAAAAAATAAAGTTTATATTCTATACAACATACAGAATATATGTAATGTACTATGTGAAGCATATATACACTATAAAGTAGTTTGCAAAGTTATACATGTGTATGTGCACATACATAGAACCCTCATTTTAGTAGCCAAAGCAACCTTGGGAAGGTCTATCTTGTACCCATTTGCAGACTGATAAATGAAGTTCACCGCGTGTAATTAACTGATCCGAGTTTCCACACTTGTGAGGTGACCTGAGAACACAGATTTTCTGATGGAAGAGCAGGCGCCTCTTCCACTGCCCTGTGCTGTTCCTCAGATGTAAACTTAGCGGCGTGTAGCCCAAGACCCTGGCCGGGGGGGGGGGGGGGAGCAGGTGGGCGCCCACGAATAGCCCAGCACGAGCCATTGTCTCTGGAGAAAAGCAAGCCCTCCTCGGGCTAAAGCCCCGCTGCTCCAGCACTAGAAGTCAGATGACGTTTACTAAAAATAAAATGGATGTGAGAGAAACCGTGGTCCAGTGTGACTCAGAAAGTGCACGCCGCTGCCTCCCTCCAGCAGCCTCCCGGCTGGTTGGGTTTAAAGATGGCGTCGCCAGCTGTGTGGGCCGACTTCTCCCCCACAGGGCTGCTCCTTCCTCTGTGTCTTCGGTTTCCCTGGGGAAAAGGCCCCTGACGAGGTCACTCATGCCTTGGAAAGTGCCGTGGATATATTTGACTTCTGCTCTCAAGTTCACAAAATCCAGTGAGTGTTGACCTTGTTCCCATCCGGCGGCCCCTGACCTTTTGGTCGCGTGTGGGGAGGCAGGACAGAGGGTCAGGGAACAGGAGGTGAGGAGAGGGCTATCTTTGACCGGAAGCCCTCCGTTTGTACTCATGTTCCTGGGCCAACCCAGCCTTGATGCAGAGACAGAGGGATGGTGAAGACAAAGCGCAGGAAAGGACACTCTTAAAAAGTCAAAATGTAGCAGGTTTGCAAGAAAACCTAACTGGGTTGCCTGGCCACGCTCTGGCTTACTTCTTGGTAGAGGTTGGACTACCAACGCGATATGGGAGACTTGAGCTGATTTTTTAAAAATGTTTTTAAGTTTATTTATTTTGAGAGAGAGAGTGGGGGAGGGGCGGAGAGAGAGGGAGAGAGAGAAAGAGAATCCCAAGGAGGCCCTGTGCTGACAGCGCAGAGCCCGATGCGGGGCTCGACCCCACAAACTGTGAGATCATGACCTGAGCCAAAACCAAGAGTCGGACGCTGAACTGACTGGGCCTCCCAGGCGCCCCTTGAGTTGATTTTTAATAACTGAGAGATAAAATGAGTCCTTGTGTTGGACATTTATATACTGATCTAACCTGAAGATGATCCAGTCTCAGTAAAACTGTTAGGAAGGGAAGGTTTCTCATCCCCAGCCCTGGCTAAGAGCCACAGGCCCTCAGGTTTGCCTCGCCTGAGCACCCCAAGGCCCCCAACTCGGGGCTCTCCTTTAACAGGTACCACCCCCTTGTTCTCAGTCTTCCCCGCCATCAGCCCCTCGTTATGCAGCCACCCTTGCATTAACTAAGTTAGCTTTCAATGCCACGCACTGTGTCCGAGTTACTTTATGACTTTGTTCTTTCTGGCAATAGCAACCACAGTTCAGTTGGTTTCAGTGTTTACGTCACTCGGCAATGCAAGTCCCTTGGGGTGGTGCGAGGTTATTTTCCAGAAAAGTGGCTCAGATGGATGTTTAAAATTAGCAGAAAAGTGAACCGATTTATCACGTCCAAGAATGTAGTTCTGTCTCAGACGGTGCCTCCTTCACACCTCCAGGCCCTGTACAGTCGCCCCAAACTCCCCACAAGAGAAGACCGTTACTTACTGAAAATCCTTGGGGCGCCTGGGGGCTCAGTTGGTTGGGCGTCCGACTTCGGCTCAGGTCATGATCTCACGGTTCGTGGGTTCGAGCCCCGTNTCCCCTTAAACTCTCTTGCTTTCTCCCCGGCACCAGCACTGTGTCCATCGGCGTGGCCAGTGGGATCGTCTTCTGTGGAATCGTCGGGCATTCCGTGAGACACGAATACACAGGTGTGCCGCGCCTTGTCATCCGGCCTTGTGGGAGGAAGGGCAAAGCTAAGTGAGGCCGGGGCCCTGCCCTCTGGAAGCGTGGAGTCTTCCAAAAGGAGCCCAGCCACACAGCTTTGCCCATTGGCAGCTCGTTGCCTGCAAAGTGTGCGTATCCAGGCTGTGCATGAGTATCAGAACTAAGTACTCATCCGAGGGGAGCGGTAGAGGCTGGAAGCTCATGGAAAGAGGCACCTTTATATAATCATTTCCTGATAACATTAAGACAGTTACTCCTCTTAATTCCTAAAGAAATTAGGAATACTGGTATTCCTGATAAATGAAAATAGAAAGTATATGTTACCTCGATATTTCACTGCTTTGACTTCCCTCCTCAACCCCATTATGATTTAAGATATTCAGAAACAATACATCTAAAATACTGAAATATTCATGTCTGCAGTGGAAGGATGTCTGAGACTTTCTCATCTTCTTTTCTTTCTTTTCTTAAAATTTTTTAAAAAAATGTTTTATTCATTTTTGAGAGAGAGATAGAGACAGTGTGAGCAGGGGAGGGACAGAGAGAGAGACACACACAGAATCCAAAGACAGGCTCCAGGCTCTGAGCTGTCAGCACAGAGCCCGATGCGGGGTTCGAACCCATGAACCATGAGACCATGACACGAGCTGAAGTCGGACGCTTAACCGACTGAGCTACCCAGGCGCCCCTCCTTTTCTTTCTTTCTTTTTTTTACTTGTTTAGTGTTTGTTTATTTTTGAGAGAGAAAGAGTGCGCATGCATGCGCGGGGGTGGGGGGGCAGAGAAAGGGGGTAGAGGATCCAAAGGGCTCCACCCTGACAGCATCTTGCCCCATGCAGAGCTCGGACTCACAAACCAGGAGATCGTGACCTCAGCCTAAGTCAGACACTTACCCGACTGATCCACCCAGACGCCCCTGAGAGATTTTTTTCAAAATAACGCAGGGTGGAGAGTAGACGGAAGTGAGGATGGAGCAGGATTGGCCATGGGTTTGGGGCTTTGGGCCTGGGTGACAGGTATATGGGGATTCATGATACTATGCTTTATTGTATGGTCAAATTTTCCATAATAAGCAGTTTTCTAAAGAAGAAATATCCTGATCAGAAGTATTTAAGTTTAGGGGCCCCTGGGCGGCTCAGTCTGTTAGGCATCTTGTGGGTTCTGGCCTCATATCCGGGCTCTGTGCTGACAGTGCGGAGCCTGGTCCTGCTTCAGATTCTGTGTCTCCCTCTCTCTCTGCCCCTCCCCTGCTCGTGCTCTGTCTCTCTGTCTCTCTTTCAAAAAATGAATAAACATTGAAAATTTTTTAAATAAAAAAAGAAGTGCTTATGTTTATGTTAAAGTGCAATAATTAATACCTAACTAGTCGTGACATTAAAAAAAATTTTTTTAATGTTTACTCATTTTTGAGAGAGAATGTGAGCAGCGAGAGGGAGACACAGAATCTGAAGCAGGCTCCAGGCTCTGAGCTGTCAGCACAGAGCCCAACACGGGGCTCGAACTCACGAACAGTGAGATCATGACCTGAACCAAAGTCGGTCACTGAGCAACCCAGGCGCCCCTGACTAGTAGTAATATTAATTAATTGCCGGATGCTTACTGGCATCGGGCACTGTTGAAAGTGATGTGCGTGAACTGACTCATTAATCTTTATAAACTGCCCCCTGAGAGAAGAACTGTTATCACCCCCATTTACAGATCAGGAAATGGAGGCATGGGAGCATCTGAAAGCACAACTTTGCCCATGTAATTTGGTGACTTAGTCAGGGGTAGAGCTGGGGGTGGAACCTGTATGCTTCAGAGTCTGTGGGCTACAGCGTACCCCCCTTTGAAACATCTCCTGGGTCGATCTCACACACGCCCCTTCCAGCCCTGTGTGCTCATGCTTAAGAAATTGACAAATGAAGGCTGATTCATTTCAAAAATGAAATGAAATGAAAAAATTGCACACACAGGAGCATTAGAGGTGCGATTTTGTGCCTCATTTGGAGGTTAGTGTCCCCTCCACCCCCCTCCCCCCGGCTTGTACCT
>NW_027529596.1:1788657-1820386 GCF_008692635.1 Crocuta crocuta
CCTCACCTGGGAGCCCAGGCCTGTGTCCACCACACGTACACAACCTTCTTCACACACACACACACACACACACACACACACACACACACGGCCCTTTTATCTCTGAGCAGGCCGCCCTCACGGCCTCCCAGGAGAGGTAGAAACTGTGCCGGTAGCTAATTGAGTTTATTCCCTGTGTATTTTTAAATGGCCATCGGCAAAATATGGGTAGTTGAAGGTGAGACTTCTGTGCAATCATGAGAGGCGGGAGGAACAGAGTGAGAGAGCCACTTGGGGACAGTATGTTCCAGGCTGCATTCTGCTAGTTCAACGGCTGCTTTCTCCCTGGTCTTTGACCTCCTCCCTTCTGTTGTAGTAATTGGTCAGAAAGTCAACATAGCTGCCAGGATGATGATGTACTACCCAGGAATCGTGACTTGTGACTCCGTCACCTACAATGGCAGCAACCTCCCAGCCTACTTTTTCAAAGAGCTCCCACAGAAACTCATGAAAGGCGTTGGGGATCCTGGACCCGTCTATCAGTGTTTGGGACTTAATGAGAAAGTGTGAGTGTGGGGCATTGATTTTGTGGGATGTTTTTTTTTTTTTAGTAAAGTGGGAAAATCATGATAGCAAAAACCATCGGTCACCCATGTCTGATTTGCATCCAGTTTATGAAATAGAAATCTATTCCTTCCCCAGAACAAGGCCCAGATCTCAAAATCCTTCATCTTTCTCTATCCTACTGATAGCATAGCATGGTGGACAATCCCATTCTACTCCCACTGCTGATAATCTAAGGGTGACTCTTCACAGGTAGTACAACCCGAACAGAGAACCCCTCGTTTGAGTATCTTTTTGGCCCCAGATGGACACAGTGGCCAACCATGAAGTATTTACTGATCATACCAACTATGTGGCGGGCATTGATGGGGCGAAAACGGTATAAGATACTGTCCCTCCTCTAGGTCTTTAGTGAAGTACGTTCCCCGGAAGCCCAGCTTAGACACATAGGTATCACCTTGGAACTTAAAATCCTTCAGTGGCTTCTGGTCATCTTCATGATACCGTTCAAATCCCTCAAAATGACATACAACCACCTGCCTTTCCATCCTGTCTCCTCCTGTGCCCGCTCCTCTGGGCTGTCTAAACAGATGGTCCTCCCTAACCCCCACCCCCTCTCCAGTCTACTGGGACAACCACAGTCAACCCAGCACTTTCCTCCTCTATGTCACTCTAGCACCCATCATGGCTACTGATCTGATCGATTTTCTTACTACATTATGAGCTTTTTGACAATAGTAGCTATCTCTTGTTCATTTTTATATGCCCAGGGCTGGGCACACAGTAGGCACTCAGTAATAACAGGTAAAGGAATGAGTCACATGGAAAGTGGAAAGGTATTATTCTTTATATTAGCGGGCTAGAATCTAGGTCTTAAAGGGTCAGATAACAGAATCAGGGCTGCAGTTGGTTCAAGGAGTCTTTATTATTCATCTTTGTATTCCCAGGGTTCAGCACTGTACTGGGCATGCGTAGACCATCAATAAAATGCTGTCTGAATAAATGAATGAATAACACTAATTTTTTTCTGAGCCCTTATTAAGTGTTAGGTATTTTACCTCAAAAATATATGATTTATTCTTAGTATCAGCCATATCGGGTAGAAACTATTATTATCTCCACTTTATAAATTTAAAAACTGAGATTCAGAGACATGATGACTTGTCTGTGGTCATAAATCTAGTGAACAAAAAGCCAAGGTTCAAAAGGCCACAACAACGCGGCATTACAGGCAGCCACGAAACCTTAGCGGCATGCCACAGTAAATATTTACTTATGCCACAAATCTGTGGGAGTCAGCTGATCTTGGCTGGGTGTGGCTGATCTTGCCTGCGCTTGTTCACATGCCTGGGGGCCAGCAGTTCGTTGGCTGATCCAGGACGATGTCGGGGTTGGGGCGGTGGGGTGGGTGGGCAGTTTGGCTGACATAAATGAGACGATTTGGCTCTATGTGTGTCATCCTCCATCGGGCTGGCCCAGGCATGTTGTCACGGCAATATCCGAAGAGCAAGAGAGAGCAAACCCAATGCCCAAGCATTTGTCAAGCTTCTGTGACATGTTTGGTAATATCCCATTGGCAGGGGCACCTGGGTGTCTTGGTTGGTTGAGCGTCCGACTCTTCATTTCAACTCAGGTCATGATCCCAGGGTCATGGGATTGAGTCCCACGTCAGGCTGCACAGTGAGTGTGGAGCCTGCTTGAGATTCTCTGTGTCTGCCTCTGCTCACTCTCTTTTTCTAAAATAAAAATTAAAAAAAAAAAGACTTACATTCCATTGGCAAAGCATTCACAAGGATGAGCCCACAGCAGGAAGGCTCTGCAGAGTGACAGAGCCCAGGGCATGGATACAAGTAGGGGTCAGAGGTGGGGCCATTCACACAGTCAGCCTCCCACAGAAATTCAGGACCATCTGATCCCAAAGTCTGCCTCCTCATCGTTTTTCTATACCATTTCTGCAAATAAGACAGTGTAGAAATACACATACAAATATGAACAGGGCCTGTGTCCTGCCCTGAAAGTTCACAATTTAATGGGGAAGACCAACATATACAATACACAAAATTAGCTGTGTATGACACGGAATACACAGTGGGCCAGTGTATATATACTGGCCTGGTTATAGATACTAATTTTGCCAGGATCCTCTGTTCCCGTCCCCACTCCCTATGGGATCTCAGGCAAATAAAACTCTCTGCACCTCAATTTTCTCACTTGTAAAATGGACATAATAGTGATTTCTTAATAAGGATTTTGTCAGGAGTGAAGAGTGACATATGGGTAGAGCACTTGACACTGTGCCAGGCACACAGCACGTGCTCACCAAGGGGGGCTGTTACCATCTGAGCACTTGGTGGAATCTTCCCAGGGTGTGAGACAATATCCACCTCTAAGGGTCTCATGATGGTGTCTGGTTTCCCTAGAAAGGGGCTCAGTTCTACCAAAGCAGAGTCGACACGCATTTACTGTGTCAGGCACTATGAAAAGGTCTATGTACGTTGTTTGGACCCTCTGTTCCCAGGTAAGAACTTCTCTTTCCTCCTCCCCTTGGCGTCTGCGACCCTGAGTCAGGGGAGAGAGTCTCCTTAGAGATCGAAAAGGAGACTTTCTGGGAACTAAAAATTAAACACTCTTGCTCTCGATATGTCCCTGTTCTGACTCTAACGTCTTTTCTTTTCTCCTCTTCAGCATGTTTGGTATGGCATACCTCATCTGCAACAGAAATGAGGGCTACCCTTTGCTGGGTAGGTAGTAGGCCTTGATTTTTAAGCTTCTTTATTGAACTATAACAAAACATACCGAAAAGTATACCAGTGTGAAGTCTGCATCTTAACGAACTATCACAAACAAGCATACGACCACTTTGCAGGTCGAAGAGATAGAAAAATAGTAGTGGCCTGACGCCCTCACGTGCTTTATCCGTCACCCTTTGCCCGGGACCTCTAACACCCGAGATGACTCAGGCCCCTTTGTGACAGTCACACAGGGGAAGTCATACACTGTGTAGTTCCATATGCCTTCTTGTAATCAACTCTACTGTATGAAATTCATCCACTGTGCTACTTATAGCTGTAATACACTCATTTTCACTGCAGTGTAGTATTCCGTCTCATAAATAAGCAACAATTTATTCATTCTGTCATTGTACAACATTGGAGTTGTTAACAGTCCTTGGTTTTTATGAATAATACTGCCGTAGAGATTCTCGTATGTGTCTTTTGGGGAACTCATGTACGTGTTTCTATTGAGCAGAAACTGTTCAGGACAAAGGGCACAGGTTTGGTAGATGAAGCCAAATAATTGTCCAAAATGGTTGTATTTACTTAGATTCTGACCAACAGTATTGTGAGAGTTCCTCACCCTTACCAACAACTGAGTTTTAAGTATTCATAATTTTTTAAATTTTGTTGTTGTTGTTGTTTTGAGAGAGAAAGACAGCGTGAGCAGGGTAGGGTCAGAGAGAGAGGAGACACAGAATCCGAAGCAGGCTCCAGGCTCTGAGCTGTCAGCACAGAGCCCGACGTGGAGCTCAAACTCACAAACTGTGAGATTATGACCTGAGCCGAAGTCGGACGCCCAACTGACTGAGCCCCCCAGGCGCCCCAAGTCTTCATAATTTTAATAACTCTGTTGGGTGTACAGTGGGGTCTCATTGTGATTTCCATTTGTGTTTCCCCGATACGGTTGAGTTCCTTCTTCATATGTTTGTTGGCCATTTGGGCATCATCTTTTGTAAAGCATCTGTACAACTCTTTTGCCTTTTTTCGGTTGGGTTGTATCTTTATCATATATCTGTGGAAATTTTTTATATATTCTGGAAACGGGTCCCTGTCATTTGTTTGTACATAACTCCTCCCATCCTGTGCTTGCCTTTTTACCCTGTTAGTGATGTATTTAATGACTAGAATATTTTATCTTAATATAATCCGGGTTACCAGTCTTTGACAGTTAGTGCTTTTGTATACGGTTTAGGAATTTCTCATCACCCAAAAGTCGTGAATATATATTTTTAGATTCTCTTCCAGAAATTTTGTTTTACCTTTGACATTTAGATCTGTGATCTGTCTGGCAGTGGCAGTGATGTTTTTGGGATTCTTGGTGACAGGGAGCCTATCAAGAGAAAGCTAACTCGAGACGAGACGAGACAGGGAACGGGGCCTAAAATGAGGTAGGGCTACACCCCCTGGGGGAAGAGACTGTCGTGAGGATAGGCCTGTGGATTCCAAAGCAGCCATTTCCAGAGCACTTATAATTTTCTTCTGTTAGATGAACATCTCTAAAAGTATCATCATAAGTTAGATCCGGGTCCTAACCCTGTGAGGACAATCAGGAGGAGGCCCCGTCCCACACTTTGGGAGAATATCGGGACAGAATCTTGATTTCAGCAGAGCCTAAAAGAAGGCAGCAGTTCCAGAAAGGCAAAGGGTGCTTGGATCAGCAGCAGTGTGCTTTTCAGAGTCTAATCACTTCTTGTAAATACAGATTTCTAGCCTCTTGAAGGCTGCAAAGGAGAAGGAAGGCTCACCCTTACCCTCCTCCGAGGCCTTACTTCCCCTCCTACAGTATGATCATTGTGATAGTGACTGACAGCAAATGGAATCCCTAACCCCCTTGTATAAGACTGAGGACTCAGTCTGACAGCCGCAGCAGGACACGTTGGCACAATCTGTGTATACTTCTCAGTCTGGTCTGGTCGCCTCTTTGCCCTGATTCCATCAGTGCGAGGTAAAGATCAAGTCCACGTGTCTTTCCTTAAAGCTCCAGCCAGAAAGAAACTGTCAGAGGTGAGGACTACAGGAAATGCCCTTCTTTTACAAGACTTCCCGTACATGAAATCGTATATGCTCACCAACAGCATAGATGTCAACAAAACTATAGTCAAAAAGGGTCCCAGATATTAGGGCCTTGTTGAGATAGAAACAAGGTGCATTACTTCCAGTCAAGGTGACTTGACTTTATTTTAGAGTCCAGCTGAAAGACAGCTGATAAGGCCTTACCTGTATGTGAGCTGGAAGATGCCGCTAGGTGGCCTTCTGGACTCCATCTTCTGAGTTACCTACGTGAGGTTCCGGCCAAAGAAGAGCATGACACAGCTCACAATACTGAAGTTCGAATGAATTTTCAGGAAGGGAGTGTTTCCCCCAAATGAAGCAATAAAGTCTGCGGAGGGGTTCTCACTGAACCATGCCCAGAAATTTACATTACCAAGTAAACACTTAGCTGCTTTGTATAAAACACCTAAGCATAGAGTCATGGCCCTGGTTTTCACTAGACACTAGGTCACACCTGGCTGGGCTGTGTGTTTACTCTGTGAACGGGTATCCAAAATGGGCCCCCAGCAGTGACCAATCCAGCGAAGAAGGAGGAGCCAGCCCTGAAAGGTTCCCAAGATCGTGGGCTGGGTTTCAGATTTCAGGCTTCCTATTACATGTATTTAAAAACATGTAAGAAAAAGAAAGGTCAGGGCTGTGACCCAGGTGATGTTTATTTTCTTCTAAGTTTTCCATCTTTTTCATGGCGAGCATGTGTGAATTTCATAATCAGAAAAAGATCATAATCTATTTTATAAAGTAGGTTGATCCTGTGATAGAAATAATCTACACATGGAGTTCTGAAAGCAAACTGAATTTTCTTAGCACTTAAGTTTCCAGTAGCCCTGAGATAAGGATAATTTCTCATTTATAGAGAGCAAGTTTCTTTCACAGAATTAGAAATAAAAAGATTTTTTCGATAATCATTTAATGCAGGAACCCTAACTTGAATAAATTTATTTCCCGATGTAATAATCTGTAGATTACTTCCAGTGTGCTATAAAAGAAAAGAGAAAGGAAAAGAATACAAACACCAGGGTCACACAGCCCTGGTTTAATTCTGGGTTGTGTAATCCCAGCAGTTTGCTACCTTAAATCTGAGTTTTCTACACTAAAATCAAACGGACATTATGATGAGCATTCTAAAAATACGTGGCCTCACAGCATGTGGGGATCAACTAAAAACTGTAAAACCACATTGTTAACTGGAGAGCCCCAGAGAAAGGTTTCAAACATTTTCAAAGTGTACGGGATCTCAAGAAAGTTCATGAGCAGTTCTGTGGAAATGCTAAAGGTATTTGTAGGAGGGGTATCACCGTGTGCTTGTTTTCTACGTCGAGACTATTTTATGTTGATCAGGTTTGCTCCCTTTTTAAACAATGCAAATAACAGGACGTGATAAGGAGATCAAATACTTCGTGTGTAGCATGAAGGAGTTTTTGGTGTCCAACTGTAGCCGAGTCCTAATGTACGAAGGATTATCCGGATATGGGAAGAGCCAGATACTTACGGAAATTGAGTATCTGGCCCAAGGTGAGAACCACAGGTGAGTGACTTGCAGTGATCATTTCTTGAGAACTCCGAGAATCCTGATGTCCTTAAGACTTTCCTTCATTGTAGTGCTCCTCTCCTCGATGTGATTTGCCTTATGTAAACTACCCGCAGTCTGTCAGTTATTGGGCACCATGCCCTCTGTACTCAGTAAGTAATTAATGATAAACAGATTGAACTGAGAAAATGAGAAGCTGGGCTGGCCCCTGGGGATCCTGAAGTAAGCCAGGCAGGGCCTGGATATCAACATTTTAAAGCTTCCTAAGTAATCCCAGTGGGCAGACAGTTTGAGGACCCCTGGCATGCACGTTGAGAGCGAGGTGAGAACAAACCAACACAGAAATGTATCCAGCTGGCTGGCAGAGAATCACTAGTCCAAACTGTTTAGCCCTGTGCATGGAAATAGAGAATAATAGACCTCTGGATTCTCCTTTGGAAGGCAGAGCTAATGTACTTATCTCACCCTGTTCATGTGTTGTCATACAAGAAATGTCAGGAGGGCTCTCTGGGAGAGCCCATGTGGCAGCCTCATGGCAATAGACAGCGTGGCACTCAGTAACAGTGAAGGTGACTGAGATGATGGCGATGGTGCCTCATTTCCATTCACCATAGAACCTCAAGGCTCTTATAAACCTTATATGAACTGCACTTCTACTCTTTTTTCAATGTCAAGCCTGGGAAAGGCCAGTTTGTACATATCTTTAACATTGCTAAGGAGAGAATGCGTAATAACCAGAAGACATTTATTTATTCCGTCACTTTCTTGAGTACCTACCGTGTTCCAGGAACCGTTGAGGGCTATATGTGTCTGTTTGCTAGACTTGTCGTAACAAAGGAGCACAAACTGGGTGGCTTAATAAACAGCCATGTACTGCCTCTGAGCACTGGAGGCAGGGGTCTGAGACCGAGTGGCAGCTGGGTTCGTCCCTCCTGGCGGCTGCGGGGGCCAGTCTGATCCACGCCCTTTTCCATAGCTTCTGGTGGTTGGCGAGGAATTGTTGGTCTTCCTGGGCTCTATCTCTGCCTTTATCTAATGTTCTCCCTGTGCCTTGTCTGTGTCCATTTCCCCTTCTTATAAAGAAACTAGTCATCCGGGATTAGGGGCCCATCTATGCCACTATGACCTCATCTCAACTTCTGTAACTGTGTCCGTAATGACCCTATTCCCAAGTAAGGTCACACTCTGAGGTACCGGGGGCTAAGACTTCAACATACGAATTTGGGGGGGGGGCACATGAGTCGACCCATGACAAATGCCAGTGCCCCAGAGACGAATAATATCAGATCCCTGCCCTCAAAGAGCTCTCACGGAGAAGGAGGGAGAGGATGAAAATCGGATCGGGGAGGCCGGGGAAGGAGGTGTGCAACAGCACGCTGCTGGGGCCAGGACAAAGTCAGCCTCGTACGTAACGCAACCTCGGGGCTCCGGGGACGATTTCCAGGAGGCTGTACCTACGCTGAGATCTGCAGATAAGCAGGAGACGAGGGGTTCCCGGGGCTGTGAGGGGTGCTAAGCTTCCAGGCCGGGGAGACGGCCCGCCCGAAGGCACGGGGAGAGGAAACCGCTCTGGGGATGCAGGGACTTCGCACCAGTTTGTCTGGTGGAAGGTGGACCGCTGGGCAGAGTAGCAAGAAATAGCAAAGTAGACCTGGAAAAGGCTCGTATGTCACATAAAAGTTTAGACTTCTACCTTTTGGCAGCGGGAGCCACTGAAAGCTTGCAGATACGAGAGGGAACTGGCGTCCATCCTGAAATGTCAGGCTTCTGTAAAGGTGATGCGTTGAATCATGGCGCCGGGCAAGGGAAGTAGCATGTTACTCAACAGTGTGGGTGAGAGTCTGAGGGCCTAACACAAGGTTAGGGGGGACGGCCGGAGAGGGCAGAGCCAGGGTCACTTACAAGGGCTCAGGAACATAGCGGAAGGAGGGAATACATCTGCAGCAGGAGTAAAGAACAGCTTCCAGATAATATAGGAAATTTCTGTTGTGACAACTGAAAAAACCAGAGCGTTTCTTCCTTCTTTATTATTTTCAAAAAATACATGTAAGAACTCTTCTGCTTCTTGGCTTTCTTATGAACAGGACTATTACCATCGCGTTGACTAAGATCAGCTTCCATCAAAATTTTTATACCATCCAGATATTCATGGCCAGTGTACTAGGGCTGGATACTTGTAAACATTATAAAGAACGACAGACCAACCTTCAAAATAAAGTCATGACACTGTTGGATGAGAAGTTCCACTGTCTTCTGAATGACATCTTCCACGTCCAGGTGAGTCGCTGGATTTGGTACCTGCAGGAAGGAGAGACAGCAGCCCCTGGTCTGGTGCCTTAGCAGCTCTTTGCCATTTACTGTCTTTTTCCTTTCTCATGTGGAGAATCTGGGTGATGAGGAAATGGTCCCAAATGGCTTTGAACGAGTATCCACCTTCCTGAGACACTGGAGGGATCTAGAAAATCCAAAGCCTGATGTTTCGTTTTTCTCTCTCCTTCCCGTCAGAGCTGCACTGGACTAGCTGGTCCAGGGACAGAGTCCCTCCTCCGCAGGTGACGAAGTCTCGCCAGTGCGAAGACAGAGAATGCCCCGTTGCTTTCCTGTGTCCTACCAGACTCGGTGACATAGAGTATGACCGCTGGAAGGGACTTTATGGATTATCTAGAGCACGAGGATTTGATGGCACAGAATGCGAAAGTGATTTGCCCAAAGTCACACAGCTAGTAGCGCCCTTTGCTATTTTCCAATACTTAATATTCTTCCAATTCTTTGTACAGTTCCCTATTTCACGAGAGGTTTCCAAGATGACCATGTTGAGAAAGCAAAAACAGTTGGAAGCGTTGTTTATGAAGATCTTGGAGCAAGTAAGAGCGGCGGTGGGTCAGGTAGGGGGCGAGGCAAACTGGGAGGTGGCCCGAGGGGTTCAGATGCCACCGGCATAAGGCTTTGACCTGTGTGAAAGCTCTCCTACACATCTCGCATCTCAAGTCAAGAGTGTGTTCAGAATTTAACTGTGCTTGAAAGGGGTCCCTTTAACATTACCTCTGGGAGTTTGGCTTCTCCTTAAAACCAGCCCTTTGTTTTTCTCGCTCTGTGACAGGTGCCGTATGTCCAGGTGGCTACGTGTGTAGGCTCCGTAGTCAGACTACCAACATTTGAACCCACAGGCCTATCACTTGCTACCTGGATAACCTTGAGCAAGTTAACTTGTCTATGCTTTTGTTTAACAGGGAGCCAGTAGTACTTGGCTCACAGGGTTGTGTAAACACACTTGGAGCAGTGCCTCCTTATCAGAAACGCTCCACCTTAGCTCGCTCTCTGAGTAATCTCATGACAACTCACTGTATACTGACGATCACCACATTTGTTTTCGAGTCCTCACTTCGTTCATAAGCACCAGAACCACATTTCCAAGAACCTTCCATTGGTAACACGTGGATATAGTAACCCACGTTCAGATCCGTGTCTAATACGGAATTTTTCCTACCGCAGGGCCCCTTCTTCCTCATTCTGATCCCTGATTTAGCTAATGGCAAATTCATTCAGGCACCGTTTAAAGTTATCTCCACTCTCTCCCTCGCCAGTTGCCATTTTTACTACAACCACTCAGTCCCCCTTCGGGACGTCTCCGTCCTCTCTTCCCTGCTGTCGTTCAGGTTCTGTCTGTTTGGACTGTTTCCACGTCTTCCCAGCCAGGCTCTGTGCCTCAGACCTCCCCCCCCAGGTCACCCTCCACGTAACTGCCAGAGTGTGCGAATCACACCAGCCTGTGCTTTATACTACCCAACTCCCTCCCCGTGCGAATGACATCCAAGTCAAAAGTGTTTGGGCTTTTTGCTTGTTTTTTTTAACCCGAAGAAATGCTATTCATCCTTCAAGGTCACTTCTTTGGTGAAAACTCCCCAAAGCATGAGGCGTGACTAATCCTTCTTCCGCCCCGCTTCTGTAACACTTTGCACATACTTCTTCTTATATTTAGCAGACAGCATTACAATCTGTTCCTTGTATGCGTTTCTCTGCCTCTCAGGAGATTGTGAGTTTCTTAGGGCAGAGAGTCTGATTCATTTTTATATTATTACCGAGCAGCACAGTGCCTGGCACATTATAAACGATCAATACAAGCTTGTGAGCTTGTCTGAAGTTTATAACACAGCTGTCTCCTTCTCCACTTTGAGCAAATAAGCCAGGCATTATGAGTGACTTCAAAATGTCAGGCTTTGGACTGTTTGCATTACAAGTATCCAGAAAGTGTCTTTAAAAAAAACATGGATTTACAGACAACAGCAATGACAACAATAAAAATAGTGGTTGCCAGGGGGAGGCGGGAGGGGGACGAGTGAGATAGATAAGGGATTAAGAGGACTCCTGTCATGATGAGCACTGAGTAATGCATAGGATAATTGTACAGAATTGCTGAATCATTATGTCGTGCACCTGAAGCTAGTATATATTTGTTAATTATACTTGAATTAAAATAAAATCTCTGGGGGCGCCTGGGTGGCTCAGTCGGTTGAGCATCCAACTTTGGCTCAGGTCATGATCTCACGGTTCGTGGGTTCGAGCCCCACGTCGGGCTCTGTGCTGACAGCTCAGAGCCTGGAGCCTGTTTCAGATTCTGTGTCTCCCTCTCTCTCCGACCCTCCCCTGCTCATGCGCGCTCTCTCTCTCTCTCTCTCAAAAATAAACATTTAAAAAAATAAAATCTCTGTAGAAAATGAAAAAACAAAAACCAAAAAAGCATGGATTTATTAATTCTATGCCTAAAGATTCAAAGGGACTTGGGTTGTGCCTCGGACTTTGTTTAGTTGTTTGCTTTTGTTTTAAAACTCCTCAGTTGTTTCTGATATACCGTCTGGTTCGGAAACCACCACTGACCTACGCTTTAAGCGCTAAGACAGTGTTTGGTCATTTATTCTCTGTGTGACCGTTGCAGGTTACTTCACTGAAGTCTCCTCAGCACACAGCTTCAATAGTACCGGTTCCTGGGAATGTCGTGAGGAGTAAATGAGTTAATTTATATAAAGAGCGTCACACGGTGCTTGGAACATAACAAGTTCAATGTAAACGTTGGCTTTTAGTCACATTAGAGGCAAACCAATTCAAGCTCCTCATTTTAAATATGAAGAAACCAGGGCCTATGAATTCATGCTTTTTGAGTTCCTGCTTTACTCTCAATTTTAAAAAATTTTTTAATGTTTATTTTTTAATTTAATTTTGATTTTAATTAATTAATTACTTTCTTTCATAGTTTATTGTCAAGTTGGTTTCCATATAACACCCAGTGCTCATCCCCACAAGTGCCTTCCTCCATGCCCATCTCCCCCCTCCCCTTCCCCCCTCCNGGTTTGCATTTATGTTTATTTTTGAGAGGGAAAGAAGAGCATGATTTGGGGAGGGATGGAGAGAGAGGGAGACACAGAATCTGAAGCAGGCTCCAGGCTCTGAGCTGGCAGCACAGAGCCCGACGAGGGGGTTGAACCCACAACTGCGAGATCATGACCTGAGCCGAAGTCGGACATTGAGCCACCCAGAGGCCTTTACTCTCCTCAGTTTACAAATGATTCACTGACAAGGCCATCATAGAGAGAAGACTCTTTTTTCTATCTGCCCCATATATTTTTTTAATGTTTTATTTATTTTTGAGACAGAGAGAGACAGAGCATGAGAGCGGGAGGGGCAGAGAGACAGGGAGACACAGAATCCGAAGCAGGCTCCAGGCAGAGCCCGACACGGGGCTTGAACCCACAAACAACAAAAACAGTAATCCTAACCTCCCCATTAAGTAAAATGTCCTCAAGGTCAATGAAGGGCTAAATATCCGGTAACAGAACAGGGCTATAAGAGTAGACTTATCATGTATATGTGATAAAACAGGTTATAACACTTTATGAGATCGTCTTATGTAGTTTGAAATTTTAAAGTAGCCTTTGCTGCTTTTGTTTGTAAAAATGTGGAGGGAAAGAATGGGAACCCAGTGTCTTCCCCAAGGGGACCAAAGAGCCGGGTGGAGTATTGACAGTGGGGAAGGACTTCTCCATTTCGACAGCTCACACGGTGGGACACAGGGCCCGCTCTGCAAGGGCTGACACTAAGAGGTAAGCTCGTGTTTAGTTTACTCCTGTAGCCCCAGCACCTACGACAGTACCGGGCGCTAATAGATGCACGATAAATGCTTAATGAGCGAGTAAATCATTCAGACTAGTTAGGGCAAGGTAGCCTACAAAGGAAAGGGACGTGTGATGTGATTTCAAGGCAACATGGACCCCACTTCAGGCGAGAACAGCATGAACCAAGTCCGTTTCCTTCAGCACTGTGCATGTAGCACTGAGCCCAGTAGGTGCTCGGTCAATATGAGTTGAATACATCTTGGTTGAACAACGATCAGTTGGATTTCCCCAGGAGCTCTTCTTTGCTGATAGATTAAAATGTTGATGGCTAGATGACTTGCGGTAAACAGATCAGTCATTTTTATGTAGTGGGTGCTTTTACTGGCTACAAACCCATTGATCCCACACATTATGTTTACACAAAGCTTTGACTAAGGAAGAAAACCCCTTCCAGCCAGCTTTGTCCAAGTCGCGACAAGTTCCGAGTTAGTGGACTCTATATTAATACAAAGGAATTGGAAAGAAGACTTTAATTTAGCACCGCAGACCTCAGTGGATATACATGCGTATCCACATGCGTGAATAAGAAAATCCGAAGCCCCACGGCATTTTTCTGTTTCTCCACCTTGTGCAGACAGTGAAAGAGGAAAGGATTATTCTCATCATCGATGAGGGCCAGTTTGTCGATTCCGCCTCCTGGTCGTTTATGGAGAGGCTCATCCGGACTGTCCCTATCTTCATCATCATGTCCCTGTCCCCCTTCGTCGACATCCCCTGTGCAGCCGCCTGCGCCATGATGAAGAACAGGAACACCACATGTGTCACCCTCGGGGCCGTGCAGCCGAAGGACATCCGCAACAAGGTCTGCCTAGACCTCAACGTCAAGGGCATCCCCAATGAACTGGACACGTGAGTACCCCGTTTGTCTCCTGAGGGCCTGACATCCATGTCCATCCCCCAGACCCAGACTTCATCGGTTTCCGCAAGGGGCATCTGTAGGTGCCTATTTCGGTGTGGTCACTGGTCCCGGTGTTCAAAGGAGCCATTGGTGGTTGGTATAGACCCTGTGCACCTTCTCCTTGGCCCCTGTTATGCTTCCTCAGACTTTGCTCAGTGACGTCAGTGTTGCTTCTCTTTCGTCGTGCTGGGTACGGGCATGCTCAGTGTAACCGGCGGTGACCAGGGGCATCGTCATGGGAAAGTGTCACAAAAGACAAACTGGTGAAGCTTAAAGACACAACCTATAATAAGCAAGGTCTCAATCAGCTCGCAGTACTGTAGTCTGGAATGTTCTCTGTCTGTGGCAGGTGTTGAAGGCTGGCTCTTCACTCACTGCTTTCTGAGTGTCTCAGGGATTCCTCCACTGGGGCACAGACACCGGTTGCCTTAACAGCATCAACAGTGTCCCTGCTTTAGCTGTTTACAACCCACCTTGGTATCTGCATCCGTTCGTTCTTTCTTTTTAAAAAAAAAAAAAATTATATTTATTTATTTTTGAGAGAGAGAGAAACAGAGCATGAGCAGGGTCAGAGAGAGAGGGACACAGAACCCAAAGCAGGCTCCAGGCTCCATGCTGACAGGAAGAGCCCAACACGGGGCTCGAACCCACTCAACACAAGATGAAGACCTGAGCCGAAGTCGGACACTCAACCGACTGAGCCACCCAGGTGCCCCTGCATCTGTTCTTTCTAATAAGTTCTCCTTGCTTCTGGAGGAAAGAGGTCTTGAATGAAGTCCCATTTAAAATAACTCCAGGCATGAACTTGGCATGGTCTCTCCCTTTGTTTGTCTCTTGCTCTGTCTCCTATCTTTTTCTCTATGTGTGCGTTTATCTTTAGTGTGTGTGTGTCGCGCACACACGCATTTATCTTTTGATCTAGCAACCTCAATTCTAGGAACCTATCTCAAAGATATATTAACAACAATGTAAAGTGACACATGGACAACATTTTATGAAGACATTATGTGTACTAGTAAGCCTGAAAACAGCCAAATGTCCGTCTCTAAGAGGGTATGTAGGATGAAATAGGATGCGTGCACACAGTGGACTCTTACCCGCAGGAAAAAGAGTGAGAAAGATCTCCTGATACAGAGGGATGAGCAGGTACATTCTAGAGCAAGAAAACAAGGCGCAGCCTAGTGTGAGGTAGGTTCAAAATGCTGTCTGTTAGGTAACAAAGGGGTGAAATATGTCTGTCTGTGTGCACTTGTTTATATTTTTATTTATTTTTAATGTTTTATTGTTTTAATGTTTTATTTATTTTTGAGAGAGAGCAAGCAGGGGAGAGGCAGAGAGAGAGGGAGACAGAGTATCTGAAGTGTGCTCTGCCCTGATGGCACAGATCCCGATGTGGGACTCAGACCCACAAACCGAGAGATCATGATGGGAGCCGAAGTCAGATATTTAACAGACTGAGCCACCCAGGTGCCCCATGTATGTTTTTAAAAAGAAACACTGAGGGGCGCCTGGGTGACTCAGTCAGTTGAGCATCCAACTTTGGCTCAGGTCATGACCTCATGATTCATGGGCTTGAGCCCCACGTCAGGCTGACAGCTCAGAGCCTGGAGCTGCTTCAGATTCTGTGTCTCCCTCTCTCTCTGCCCTTCCTTTGCTTGTGCTCTGTCTCTCTCTCTGTCTCTCAAAAATAAATGTTCCAAAAAATTTTTTTAATTAAAAAAGAAATAAAAAGAAACATTGAAAGGATAAACCAGAAACTAACTGACATGGTTGTTTATAAGGTCAGCAAGGGAGGTAAGACTGAAGATGTACCTGATCATATAGTTTTGGCTTTGAAAAAATGTAANGGCTCTGCCCTGATGGCACAGATCCCGATGTGGGACTCAAACCCACAAACCGAGAGATCATGATGGGAGCCGAAGTCAGATACTTAACAGACTGAGCCACCCAGGTGCCCCATGTATGTTTTTAAAAAAAAACACTGAGGGGCGCCTGGTTGACTCAGTCAGTTGAGCATCCAACTTTCGATCAGGTCATGACCTCATGATTCATGGGCTTGAGCCCCACGTCAGGCTGACAGCTCAGAGCCTGGAGCTGCTTCAGATTCTGTGTCTCCCTCTCTCTCTGCCCTTCCTTTGCTTGTGCTCTGTCTCTCTCTCTGTCTCTCAAAAATAAATGTTCCAAAAAATTTTTTTAATTAAAAAAGAAATAAAAAGAAACATTGAAAGGATAAACCAGAAACTAACTGACATGGTTGTTTATAAGGTCAGCAAGGGAGGTAAGACTGAAGATGTACCTGATCATATAGTTTTGGCTTTGAAAAAATGTAAATGTTTTATGTAATTTTAAAAAATGAGGGACGCCTGAGTGGCTCAGTCAGTTGAGTGTCCAAGTCTTGATTTCGGCTCAGGTCATGATTCCAGAGTTGTGGGATCAGGCCCCATGATGGATTCTGCACTGAGCCTGCTTGGGATTCTCTCCCCCTCTGCCCCTGCTCTCACTCTCTCTCTCTTCAAAATCTTCTCACTCTTTCTTTCTTCAAAAGAAAGCAAGAAAGCAAAAGAAAGCAAGAAAGCAAGAAGGAAGGAAGGAAGGAAAGAAAGAAAGAAAGAAAGAAAGAAAGAAAGAAAGAAAGAAAAAAAGAAAGAGAAAGAAAGAAAGAGAAAGAAAGAGAGAAAGAAAGAAAGAGAAAGAAAGAGAGAAAGAAAGAAAGAAAAAGAAAGAAAAAAGCAATCCTTGGGGGCCTGAGTGGCTCAGTTGGTTAAGCGTCTGACTTTGGTTCAGGTCATGAGCTCACAATTTGTGGGTTCAAGTCCCACGTCGGGCTCTGTGCTCACAGCTCAGAGCCTGGAGCTGCTTCGGATTCTGTCTCCCTCTCTCTCTCCCCCTCCCCCACTCACACTCTGTGTCTCTCTCAAAAATAAACAAACACTAGGAAAAAAAAAAAAGCAACCCTAGAAAAGGAAAACAAATAGAAACAAATAGAGAATAACATTGTTTTCAAATGGTTGAGATGAGTCAAATATTTTCCCTTCCGAAAAGACGGTTCGTTGGGGTAAACAGGCGGCCTTTGTCCCCACTGCAGGTACCTGGTGGAGGGAAGCTGTGGGATCCCATTTTACTGTGAGGAATTGCTAAAAAACCTCGACCATCACAGGGTACTCGTTTTCCAACCAATGGAGGTGGAGGAAAAGACCAATATGACCTGGAATAACCTGTTCAGTAAGTCCCCGCCCCCCCCAGGAAGGCTCTTTCTCTCCCTCCTCCGCAGGTGTCTCCACAGGCTGCATCCTGCAGGGCCAGGGGCACTGGGGAGGTGAGGAGTGTGGGACCTGATTTCTGAGATTTCTGAGAACTTAACCTTGCCTGGGGCTCACGGAACTGGGGGGGAAAGAGTGTGCCTTGGAAAGAACCCTGGGGGAATCTCAAAGCCCAGAATCCACACTGTTCGGTGGTGGGAGAAAACTCCCGTGTTTTCCAGAAGTAAGGCTTCTAGCTCAAAGTGAATTGTCACCACGTTTCCCACACTGCGGAGACATAGGGGAGGATGAGATCTGAGATGACGGCCCAAGGGAGGCCAGTTGGAGATGTTAAGAGCATGACTTTAGCGACGGGAGAGGGAGAATGGGGTGAGGATGTGTTCCAGAAAGTGGAGGGTTAAAGCTACCATGAATGGTAAGGAAAGGTCTGTGGTGCCTGACTGGAGAGCTGGCAGTGAGGAGAAAACGTCACGCTAGCAAACAACAAAAGTACATGTCTTGACATAAAGGAGCCCGTGAAGGTTGAAGCGCTATAAGCTCTTTCATGAAAAGAGAGTATAAAAGACACAATCAAAAGAACATTTGGGCCCTGAAGCCAGAGGCCCAGTGTTCCAACGCCACATGTGCCACTTAGTTGCTAGTACCTGAGGACTAGTCACAACCTTCTTTGTCAGGCAGCGACCACAACATGGGGGTAAAGGAACTCAACTCCCTTTTCATGCATTTATTCAGCAAGCATCTACTGAGCACTTTCTCTGAGTCTGACACCACAGGAGGCTCTCTGGGAAACTCTTGGAGTTTCCATGAGGTGCCTGACTCAATAATACTGACTTTGTGGGGCGCCTGGGGGGCTCAGTCAGTTAAATGTCCGACTTCTGCTCAGGTTATGATCTCACAGCTCATGGGTTCGAGCCCCGCATCGGGCTCTGTGCTGACAGCTCAGAGCCTGGAGCTGCTTCAGATTCTGTGTCTCCCTCTCTCTCTGCCCCTCCCCGACTCACACTCTGTCTCTATCTCTCTCTCCCTCTCAAAAATAAATTTAAAAAAGCATTAAAAAATAACACTTAGCTACCTGATTTTTTTGAAAAAATAATACAGAGAGATGTTGCGCCCTTTACCCAGTTTTCCCCAGTAGAATCGTCATACGAAATAATACTGCAGTAGCACAACTGGGATATTGACATTGATGCGGTCAAGATACGGAAGGTTTCCGTGGCCACAAGGATCCCTTTCGTTGCCCATTTTGTAGCCGGGGGCAGCTTCTGTCCAACCACTCCGTCCCCCTTAACCTCTGGCAACCACTAATCTGTTCTCCATTTCAATAATTTGGTCACTTCAAGAATGTGATATAACTGGACTCATACAGTATGTGTAATCTCTCGGCACTGGTTTCCCCCTCATCTCAGCTTCCAGAAGTCCTCCATGTTGTCGTGCGTACCAGTACTTTGTTCATGTTGGTAGTTGAGTGGTGCTCCGTGGTCTCGATGCACTGCAGCTGGCTTAGCATCTGCCTGTTGCAGAATCAGGGCTGTTCACAACTTTTGGCTATTACCAAAAAAAGCGTCTACAAGCATTGTGTCCAGCTTTTTGCCTTTTGTCTAAGTTTTCATTTGCCTAGAATAAATACCCGGCAGTGCACTTGCTGGTCATATGGTAGTTGCACTGTTAGTTTTTTGGTGCTTGTTTGTTTTAAAGTTTATCCATTCTGAGAGAGTGTGTGGGGGAGGGGCAGAGAGAGCCGGGGACAGAGGATCCAAAGCAGGCACCATCAGTACAGAACCTGGAGTGAGGCTCAAACCCATGAACAATGAGATCGTGGCCTGAGCCAAAGTTGGAGGCTTAACCATCTGAGCCACCCAGATGCCCCAGTGTTTTTCTTTTTTTGAAACTGGCAAACTATTTTCCAAGTGGCTGTATCATTTTACATTCCCAGTAGCAGTATATGGAGGGAGCTAGACTTTTCTGCCATCTTTGCTCGCTAGCATTTGGTATCTAACTGTAGTTTTAATGTGCATTTCCCCAATGGCCAATGATATTGATCATCTTGTCATGTGGGGTTTTCTGCCATCCATCCATCTTCTTTAGTAAATATCTCTTCATGCTTTTTGCCCATTTTCTAATTAGATTTCTTGTTTTTTATTAAATTAAAAAAATTTTTAATGTTTATTTTTGAAAGAGAGAGACAGAGCATGAGCAGGGGAGGAGCAGAGAGAGAGGGAGACACGGAATCCGAAGCAGGCTCCAGGCTCTGAGCTGTCAGCATAGAGCCTGACGCAGGGCTCGAACCCACGAACCGTGAGACCATGACCTGAGCCCAAGTCAGACACTTAAGTGACGGAGACACCCAGGCGCCCCATGGATGGCTTGGTTTTTTTTAATGTTGAGTTTTGAGAGTTTCTAGTCCATTCTAGATATAGGTCCTTTGTCAGATTTGCAAATGCTGGGTTTGTAAATATTTTCTCTCTGTGTAGCTTGTCTTTTTAGCCTCTGCAGAGGGTCTCTTAAAGTATTCTAATTTTAACTAAGTTCAATTCTCAATTTTTCCTTTTATGGATCATGTGAACAAGAACTCTTTGCTTATCCCTAGATGCCAAAAGTTTCCCCCATGTGTTTTTCTTTGTTTCAAAGTNATAACACTTAGCTACCTGATTTTTTTGAAAAAATAATACAGAGAGATGTTGCGCCCTTTACCCAGTTTTCCCCAGTAGAATCGTCATACGAAATAATACTGCAGTAGCACAACTGGGATATTGACATTGATGCGGTCAAGATACGGAAGGTTTCCGTGGCCACAAGGATCCCTTTCGTTGCCCATTTTGTAGCCGGGGGCAGCTTCTGTCCAACCACTCCGTCCCCCTTAACCTCTGGCAACCACTAATCTGTTCTCCATTTCAATAATTTGGTCACTTCAAGAATGTGATATAACTGGACTCATACAGTATGTGTAATCTCTCGGCACTGGTTTCCCCCTCATCGCAGCTTCCGGAAGTCCTCCATGTTGTCGTGCGTACCAGTACTTTGTTCATGTTGGTAGTTGAGTGGTGCTCCGTGGTCTGGATGCACTGCAGCTGGCTTAGCATCTGCCTGTTGCAGAATCAGGGCTGTTCACAACTTTTGGCTATTACCAAAAAAAGCGTCTACAAGCATTGTGTCCAGCTTTTTGCCTTTTGTCTAAGTTTTCATTTGCCTAGAATAAATACCCGGCAGTGCACTTGCTGGTCATATGGTAGTTGCACTGTTAGTTTTTTGGTGCTTGTTTGTTTTAAAGTTTATCCATTCTGAGAGAGTGTGTGGGGGAGGGGCAGAGAGAGCCCGGGACAGAGGATCCAAAGCAGGCACCATCAGCACAGAACCTGGAGTGAGGCTCAAACCCATGAACAATGAGATCGTGGCCTGAGCCAAAGTTGGAGGCTTAACCATCTGAGCCACCCAGATGCCCCAGTGTTTTTCTTTTTTTGAAACTGGCAAACTATTTTCCAAGTGGCTGTATCATTTTACATTCCCAGTAGCAGTATATGGAGGGAGCTAGACTTTTCTGCCATCTTTGCTCGCTAGCATTTGGTATCTAACTGTGGTTTTAATGTGCATTTCCCCAATGGCCAATGATATTGATCATCTTGTCATGTGGGGTTTTCTGCCATCCATCCATCTTCTTTAGTAAATATCTCTTCATGCTTTTTGCCCATTTTCTAATTAGATTTCTTGTTTTTTATTAAATTAAAAAAATTTTTAATGTTTATTTTTGAAAGAGAGAGACAGAGCATGAGCAGGGGAGGAGCAGAGAGAGAGGGAGACACGGAATCCGAAGCAGGCTCCAGGCTCTGAGCTGTCAGCATAGAGCCTGACGCAGGGCTCGAACCCACGAACCGTGAGACCATGACCTGAGCCCAAGTCAGACACTTAAGTGACGGAGACACCCAGGCGCCCCATGGATGGCTTGGTTTTTTTTAATGTTGAGTTTTGAGAGTTTCTAGTCCATTCTAGATATAGGTCCTTTGTCAGATTTGCAAATGCTGGGTTTGTAAATATTTTCTCTCTGTGTAGCTTGTCTTTTTAGCCTCTGCAGAGGGTCTCTTAAAGTATTCTAATTTTAACTAAGTTCAATTCTCAATTTTTCCTTTTATGGATCATGTGAACAAGAACTCTTTGCTTATCCCTAGATGCCAAAAGTTTCCCCCATGTGTTTTTCTTTGTTTCAAAGTAATACAAGTTACATTTCCGTTTGTGATCCATTTTGACTTAATTCTCACGTAAGGTATGAGACTTAGGTTGAAGGTTCTCCTCCCTTCCCCCACGGATGGCCACTTGCCTCAGCATCGTTTGTTCCTTGAATTCAAAAATCAGTTGGGTGTGTTTGTTTGGGTGAATTTTGGGGTTCCCTATTCTGTTCCATTGATCTCTGTGTCTATCCCTTTGCCAAAACCATTACCATAGCCGTATGAGAAGTCTCAAAACCATGTAAACTGATTCCTCCCACTTTATTCTTTTTTCATAATTGTTTTAGCTATTCTGGTTCCTTCGCCTTTCCATATGAATTTTAGGATAATCTTGTATCTACAAAAATCTTGGAGGGATTTTGATGGGAATTTCAATATATATGCATTGTATTATATATCAATTTGGGGCAAATTGACATCTTTACTATGTTGTCTTCCAGTCCACGGACACAGAACATCTCTCCATTTATTCAGGTCCTCTTTAATTTCTTTTATGAGTGTTTTGTACAAGTGTACAGATCCTGTGTGTTTTGTTAGATTGACACTTAAATATTTACTTTTATAGTTTATTTTTTGAAAGAGAGCAGATATGTGTGTGTGCATGTGTGAGTGTGGGTGGGGGGTAGAGACAGAGAGAGAGAGAGACTCCCAAGCAGGCTCCATGCTGTCATCACAGGGACTGACAAGGGGCTCGAACCCACAAACCTCAAGATCATGACCTGAGCCAAAATCAAGAGTCCAACACTCAACTGACAGAGCCACCCAGGTGCTCCAAATATTTCTTTTTTAAAAAATATTGTAAATGTTATTGTGTTTTAAATTTTGGTGTTCATGTGTTCAATCCTAGGCTGTAGAAATGCAACTGAATTGTGCATTTATCTTGTTCCCCTGTCCTTGCTGAACTCACTTATTAATTCTAGGAGCTTTTTTATTTTGTAGAGTTTATGGGATTTTCCATGTACAAAATCATGTCATTTGCAAATAAGAACAATTTTATTATTTCCCTTCCAATTTGTATGCTTTTTACTTCCTGTTCTGGCCTTTGAAACTGGCTAGAACTTGCAGCACTAAGTTGAATAATTGGTGTGAGTAGATATTTTTGCCTTATTCCTGATCTGAGGGAGAAAGCATTCAATCTTTAAGGTTTAAGTATGTTGTAAACTGTAGGTTTTTTTGTAGATGCTCTTTTTAAGTTGAGAAGATTCCCTTATATTCCTATTTTTCTGAGAAGTTTTATCATAAATGTGTGTTGAATCTTATCAAATGACTTTCTGCATCGATTGCTGAAATTTTTCTGTCGATATGATAAATTATACTGGCTGACCTTCAAATATTGAGCCAGCCTTGCATCCCTGGGCTAAACTCCATTTAGTCATGTTCTATTATTATTTTTGTGTATTGCTTAATATTGCATTAAGGATGTTTGCAACTATATTCACGTGGGATACTGTTCTGTAGTTTTCCTTCTGTCTTTCTCTTTGGTTTTTTTTTTTAAACTTTTTAAACATTTTTTCATTTTTGAGAGAGAAATAGCAAGTAGGGGAGGGGAAGAGAGAGAGGCAGACACAGAATCCAAAGCAGGCTCCAGGCTCTGAGCTGTCAGCACAGAGCCCGACGCAGGGCTCAAACCCACGAGTGCTGAGATCATGACCTGAGCCGAAGTTGGACGCTTAACTGACCGAGCCACCCAGGTGCCCCTCTGATGTTTTTGTCTGGTTTTGGCATCAGGGCAATACTAGCTTTGTAAAATGAAATGGGAACTGTCCCCTCCTCTTTTAGAGGAAATTTCCTAGAAGAAATTGTATAAAGTAGGAGATAATTCTTTCTTAAGTGTTTGGTAGAATTCTCCAGTGAAACCATAGTTTCCCTAAACTATATACATCCTACAGAAATATAAGCATATCAGATGTAGAAATGGCCTCACTCTAAATGATAGGGCTATTTACAAAAGTTATAAGAAGTGCATTGCTCTGTCCTGAAGAAGCCTTTTCTTCATATGCACTCATAAACTCAAAGGATGGGCAGGGTTCTCCTGGGAGACAGGAGTATCTTCAAGAGGTGAAACTCCAATCTTTCTTTCTAGATAAGGAAAATTTAAGGAAAAGCCTCAACATATTTTGGGGGAGTTTTTAAATTAAAATTATAGGGCTAGTCCAATAATCTATTTTATATTCTACTAATTGTGGTCACTTTTTTTTTTGAGAAATTGGTCCATTTCATCTATGTTCTCAAATTTATGTGTTTAGAGTTGTTCATAGTATTCAGTTAATACATATTCTTTATGTCTGCAAGTTCTGTAATGATATCTCATTTCATCCCTGGTATTGGTAATTTGTATTTTCTCCCCTTCTTCTTTGTTAGTCTTACTACAGATTTGTCAATTTTCTTGATCTTGCCAAAGAATCATCTCCTTGTTTTGTTGATTTCTACACTTATCTTTATTATTTCCTTCCTTCTGCTTGCTAGGAGTTTAATTTGTTGTTCTTCGTTGACAGAGGTTTAGATTATCAGTTTTAGATATTCCTTCTTTCTTGTGTATGCATTTTTAGTGCTATAAATTTTTATTTATAAATTTACCTTGAGGTTTTCTCTTTAGTCATGGATTATTGAAAAGAATGCTGTTTCCAACTGTTTGGAGACTTTTTTGTTATCATTCTGTCATAGATTTCTAGTTTAATTCCATTATATTTAGAGAACGTGCTCTGTACAATTTCAATTTTAATTTATTTTAAATGTGTTGAAGTTTGTTTTAAGGCACAGGATAGATCTATTTTGGTCAATGTCCCATAGGCACTTGAAAAGAATGTGTATTCTGCTTTTGTTGGTAGAATGCTGTATAAATATTGTTAGATCCTGGTGATGAATGGTTGTTGAATTCTTCTTTCTTTTTAATTTATTTTTGAGAGAGAGAGAGAGAGAGCATGAGGGGGGAGAGGGGCAAAGGAAGAGAGAGAATCTTAAACAGGCTTCACATGGAGCCTGACATGGGGCTTGATCCCACAACCCTGGAATCATTACCTGAGCTGAAATCAAGAGTTGGACGATCAGCCCACTTAGCCACCCAGAGGCTCCTATGGTTACTGAATTCTTCTATATCCTGGACTATTTTCTGTCTATTAATTGCTAAGAGAAAAATATTGAAGTCTCCAACTATAATTGTAGATTTGTCTATTTTTAATTCTATCAGTTTTTGCTTCACATATTTTTTGTTTGGCAAATAAATACTTAACATTGCTATTTGTCTTGGCGAGTTGACCCATTTATCATTATATGATATCCTTCTCTCTCTGTTAATTTTCGTTGCTCCAAAGTCTACTTTCCCTGATATTAGTATACCAGGTACTCCTGTTTTCTTTTGATTAATATTTCCATGACATATCTTTTCTATTCTTCTGCTTTCAGCTTGCCTATATCATATTGTATTTGAAGTAAATTCCTTGTATATAACATGTAGTTATGTTTTAAATATACTCAGGTGATTTATCTTTCAATTGTTATATTTAGGCCATTTACATTTAATGCAATAATTGATATGTTAGGGCTTAAGTCTGCCATTTTATCTTTTGTTTCCTTTTCTTCTCCTCATGTTACTGTTCTCATTTTTTGTCTCCCTTGGCTATTTTGAGCATTCTTTAGAACTCTATTTTGATTTGTCTGAAGTATTTTTGAAGATCTCTCTTTGTATATACCTTTTTAAATGATTGTTCTGGCTGTTACATAATATATCATATGTTATCACAGTCTACTGGTATCACCCTTTTAACAATTTAACATTAGAAATCATATCCCTCTTTAAATTCTTTTACCATCTACAGTTTATAATTATCTTAAACATTTTCTCTGCATACATTTAGAACTGCATAAGGCAGCTGTTATAATTTTTGCTTAAATAGCAAACCTGATTCTGAAAACCTAAGAGAAGGGGAATCTATAGTATTTACCCATGTTTTTGCTTATACTGTTCTTTATTCTTTTCAGATGTTCTGTTCCTTCTTTTATTATTTCTTTTCTGTTTAGTAGAGAACATCCCTTACTCATTCTTTTAGGGAAGGTCTGCTGGCTACCAATTGTCTTAACTTCCCATTGTCTGAGACTATCTTGATTTCTACTTCATTCCTGAGAGATATTTGTGTTATATATAGGATCCTGGGTTAACAGTTCTTCTCTTGCAGCTTTTGGGATGAAAGTCTAGGTTCATCCTTCAGGCTTTGCTGGTGGGAGCATGAGTGGGCTACCGTTTTTTGTTTTTGTTTTGTTTTGTTTTGTTTTGTTTGTTTGGCTGGAGTAAAACGGTTATTGTCCAAAAGTTTTCTGTCTTGCTGGTTGCCCCTTTCCTGGTCCTTTGGCAGAGAGAACAGGCTATTGTTTGCAATCCTTGCTGTTTCTGGGTTGCAAAATTCTTCACTCCAAGACTGGGATATGAGGCAAAAAGAAAACTCCGGAAACTCACTGCTCTGTTATTCCTTGGGTCCCAAGTTCCCTAGCGTCTTCTTATATTTGCTTTATATATAATGGCAGGGCTGTTAGTTGTACTTAACAGGAGGAATAAATGAAAACAGGTCTACTCATCTTTCTGGAAATGGAAGTCTCAAGTGATGGTGCTTTCATAGCTCTAAGCCCTGTGCCCATTAATATTGCTAAGCTCGCAGAATAATGACTTTTCCCTCTGAGACAAGTGTAAGGGTGAGCATATAGATGGAAAACCGATACCATCTTGAGATGGATATCTGTAATAAAGGAGCTTATGGTGCTGGTTTTCTACATACAGCAGGCTAGAAAATCATCACCCATAGGGGACAATAAGGGAACTTTCACAAAAAAAAAAAATCCCTCTTGCTTCCAGAAACTCCCCCTGTCTCCTGAGTGATTGAATGAAGCTCAGAGGCCCCATACCCGTCCGTGTACTGTGTTTCCATCTGTGGCTTCATCTGTTGCTTCTCATTCTATGTACAATGACATAACCACAGGGCCACATGACCAGTATAGTCACATCTAAAGGATAAATGAGACAGACAGGTGTCTGAGAAGAGCAGGATCAGAGTTAAGACATTTGTTTTTCAAGGAATGAGGCATAAGTTTGCTTTTAAATTTTTTTTCCATTCTGGGTAATCATGATTAAAAAACAGTCAGAATAGGCCTTTCTTGACCAAGCTAGTTTTAGGAGGGTAATGGATTATCAGATGGACAATGAGTGCTATGGTCATTATTTTTAGAGAAGTACATTACAATAACATATTAACCAATGAGTTAATAAAAAAATATGTAAACATAAATACAACAGAGCAATACCGTTCCTACATTTTTATATATTTGTTTATTTGTTCAACATTTACTCAGTGCCTGTGAAGAGCTCATTTCCAAAAAGGAGACTCTTAAAATCGTTCAGTATTTTCTGGGGTGATTAAGCAATTTTGGAACTAGAGAGGTTTTAGTTACACAATGATGTGAATGTAACAAATGCCACTGAATTGCAAATATTAAAACAGTTCTTTGGATATGAATTTCACTTAAATTAAAAAAAAAAACTACATAACAATACAATAATCCTAGACTAGATCCTGTATTGGAAGGAAAAAAATGCTAAAGGACATTATTGAGCTAGTTAACCAAATTGGCACACGGACAGCAAATTGCTATTTCAACATGAAATATTCTGAAGCGGAGTTATGTAAGAGGATCTGAGTATTCTCAGGAAATACAGAGTAAGGTATTTGGGGTAAAGGGGCATGAATGATGCAACTTGCATATAAATGCTTCAGAAAAGTATGTACATACAGAGAAAACAAAGGATCTGGCCCATGAGGCAAAATGTTCACAGCAGGTGACTTTGAATAGAGTACCCAGTTTTATTCTTACAACTTTTGGTGACTTTGCAACTTTCCAAATAAAAAGCTTTTCTGAAAACACACACACACACACACACACACAACACACACACACACACACCATTTTTAGTGGTTTCCCATTGAACTTGGTGGTGAAATCCAGTCTCCCAACCAGGGCTGGTGAGTCCTCAGGCTCTGGCCTCCACACCTGTCTGGCGTCATCAGCGCTCTGCAATGTGCTGCAGTCACACGGGTCACATCTCTGCCCCGGACCGCTGTCCCCTCTTCTCCTTCGCACAGTTGGCTCCTCTCTCCCTGAGCTCAGGTGTGACCTGCTTGGGGCGACTTCCTCTGCCACGGCCCTTCCCTGACCCTGCACCTTCTTGTTAGGCTGTTACTGGGTTTATATCTTCGTACAACTAAGTCACATTATAACATCATCCTATTAATTTATTTATCTATCGTTCATTGTCTCTCTGCCACTGCTGGGATTTTAAGCTTTGTGAGGCAGGAAATCTTGTTCACTTTTGCCTCTTCAGCCCCAGAACGATGCCCAGTACCCGGAGGCACTCAGTTGATATTGGTTGTGTGATCGAAAGACTGGTCCCCACAGCTGCTGGGTCCTAGAAAGGGAAGTGAAAGAGCATAAAAGAGCATGGACCGCTCGTGCCCTGGAACCCCACTCTCCTGTCCCCGATGTACTCACACGGCCGCACCTGCCCCCCCTGCTTCTGAACGCCTCCTGTCCCCCCGCCCAACCTCTGACCAGCCCTCCGCTTGGCTCCCGTCCCCCGGCTGCTCCTCCGGGGACGCGTTCTTCACCTTCCTCAGCCCTCTTCGTGGCTGGCTGGCTTCTCTCTCCGCGGGGGTTGTCAGTTATTCATCCATTCCCTAGCTTCGTGTGTGCGTGTGTGTGTGCGTGTGCGCGTGTGTGTGGCCTTCGACCACAGCCTCACTCTTAACTCCAGGTGGCATATTTGCAGTTGCGCATTAGATCGTCTTCTAGACCCCCTCGAACTCAACCTCTACACCTTCACGCGTCCCCCTCGCTCCCACACTGCATCTCCTGTGTCTCCCAGCTTGATTCCTGGCAACAGTCATGTTTCCGCGCCANCACTCTCCTGTCCCCGATGTACTCACACGGCCGCACCTGCCCCCCCTGCTTCTGAACGCCTCCTGTCCCCCCGCCCAACCTCTGACCAGCCCTCCGCTTGGCTCCCGTCCCCCGGCTGCTCCTCCGGGGACGCGTTCTTCACCTTCCTCAGCCCTCTTCGTGGCTGGCTGGCTTCTCTCTCCGCGGGGGTTGTCAGTTATTCATCCATTCCCTAGCTTCGTGTGTGCGTGTGTGTGTGCGTGTGCACGTGTGTGTGCGTGTGCATGCGTGTGTGTGTGTGTGTGTGTGTGTGTGGCCTTCGACCACAGCCTCACTCTTAACTCCAGGCGGTATATTTGCAGTTGCGCATTAGATCGTCTTCTAGACCCCCTCGAACTCAACCTCTACACCTTCACGCGTCCCCCTCGCTCCCACACTGCATCTCCTGTGTCTCCCAGCTTGATTCCTGGCAACAGTCATGTTTCCGCGCCACCACTGCCTTGCTGAGATCCGTTCCCTCCATGTCGCTAGTGTACCGCTATCCAGTCCTACTTCTTGATCGTCCGTCGTTACCGTTTCTTACCCCGTCTTCCTTCTCCCGCTCTCTTGCCTTTCCCGTACACACTTCCAGCGTGACCTTCCTCAAAGGAGCTGGCGGATTACTACTATCCCCTTTCCAGAAACCTGTGATAGTTCCCCTTTATTCTGGAAAAAAGTCCAGACTTCACAGCGTGCTGTTCAATGCCCTCCACACTCTGCTCCCAAACTGTTTCTCCAAATACATGTCCCACGGCAGCAACCCCAGCAGCGCACACGCTGCGGCTCAGCTGCCCTGATTTCCCCAGCCCCCCAGGTGGCCAAGTGCCTGTGGCTTCCGCGCCTTTGCATTGATCGCCCCTCTGTCTTCTGGTTGGAAAACCCCTTCATCCTTCAGGGTTCGATCAAAATACTTTCTCCTTCACAAAGCCTTTCTGAATCCACCAAGACCCAATTATTTTTTCTTCTCTGTTCTTACAACATACTACTATTCGCTTTCTTAGCTTTTAAGTCACTCATCCTGGCATTATGATTAGTTACAGATGTATCTGTCTCTATAGACTTGGAGCTCTTTGAGCCAGGAAGCATGCACTGTTCACATGCACAGCCTTCACGGGCTATGGTGCAGAAAAAGTCTGCACTGTATTGATAATGAACTCTTGACACTATGTGAGCACTCACACGGCACATGTTTACTGTCTGGAGGTTTAGCTCCTTCTGTACATATCTCTCCAGGAGATTAGAAACTTAGCTATGTTCACCTTCATATTTCCACGTCACATATCACCGTGTCTTACAATTCACGTGTTACATGAATGACTGGAGGGATAAGTCAATAATGCATTTTAGAGTGCCAGGAGACAAAATTACTAAGCAAGTTTACTCTTCACCCTCACCATTTAAAAATTTTTAAGTTCATTCATTTATTTTGAGAGAGAGCAAGAGAGCGAGCAGGGGAGGGGCAGAGAGAAAGGGAGAGATAGAGAGAATCCCAAGCAGGCTCCGCACCATCAGCACGGAGCCTGATGTGGGGCTCAAACTCATTGAACCATGAAATCATGACCTTACCCGAAACCAAGAGCTGGGCACTTCACCCACTGAGCCGCCACCACCCAGCCGCCCCCAAACTCGCCATTTTAAACACCTCTCTCTGACGAACGTGTTGTAAGTCGAGTAGCCTCCCACAAAATGGGTTTGCATCTCGGTGTGGATATTTGAACGTGCATGCAAATATATGTCACCGTTAGATACATCCCGATAATCTTTGATTCAAATTTTTGTAAACTGCATGTACCACAGAAGACTTCCAATAGTTACTCCAATCCTTTGGGGGAGGCCGAACATTTTGAGTAGTAAATTTAGATTTTCATATATGAGTTCACTTAAAGAGTATTCCAGAATATTTGGTGAGCCAACACACATCTCTGCCTATACTTTATCTCGTAAGATCCATCTTGAAGTTTCTTGGGAAATCAAGACAACAGAATAATGACTCTCAACCTTTCTTCCTTGTTCTCTCCCTGTAGAGAATTTCAGTAGGCCGACAGAGGAATTAAATATATTTACTCTCAGTAGCGAGGAGGGAAATGAGGAAATCTGTAACCTCGCTAGTGGTGTTATATTGAAAAACTTGTCACCTCCACCATCATTAAAAGGTAAAGACAATTTGAGTGGGTGTTCGTTTTCCGGGACCTAGATTCCCCTTTTCCTTTGTCTAGGATGCCTGTGTAAAAGGGAGGAAGGAAGGTCGTGATAGACTGAGACATTTGTCTGTTTCGTGCGCCCCAGGCAGTCGAAGTCTCCGTGGGGGGCTTAGCTAATCTGCTTCTAATTTGGAGACCTACCTGCTCTCCTGGGCATTTTCTGGAATCCGCTTGGAACAGAGTTCTGTTCAACTGCATAAAAGAATGAAATGTAGTACATTTTTCATTAAACCAAAGCCAGATAATGAGAGAGAAAAATCTAATGATGAAACTTTTGCTGCCATTTACTTTTAAAAGAAATGATGAACATGGAATTCATATCCAAGCTCGATTATTGTTCTTTTAAAGAAAAATGCCTTTCAAGCAATGCTCTAGTTTGAATTTGGCTCCAATCCATACCATCTATAAATAACTGAAAACCTTTTGAAGGCTGACCTGGGGACACCTCAAGGTCCTCAGGCTTCCAGAACATCATTTGGTTCATTGGCTAGGCCTGCAGAAGTAGGAAGGTGGACTAGCTTGGCTTCTACAGTGTTCCGTGGGCAAGCTGAGAAATCCAGATTCTGTCCCAGCGCAGGTGATATAATAGAAGGACGTCCTGGTCAAGATGTCCAGGAAACCATGTGACCTTGACACCTGAGCTTGGATGAGAAGTTAGAACTGGAGCTCAGAGCTCTCTGGCACTTGGTCATGAGCACAGAGGTGGCAGTAATAGACTGTCGCCGGAAAGAATGAGTCTCTGGGCAGGTGCAGAGGAAGCTTGTTGCTGGGGGAGGAGTCAGGGATGAGGATGGACAAGAGCCAGCCTGGAGAAGCCAACCTAGATCGTGGGTGGCCGGCTCTCTCCTCTACCTCCCGTGGCCCCGTGTGACCTCCCCTCTCCTCACACACCTGGCACACTTTTGCACAAGACCGGAACGCCTCGGAATCGGTCTTATTCCGATCTGGCCATCGTGCTGTGCGGATTTCAGACGCCAGCACCTGCCTCTGTCGTATTCCCAACACACGCTCCCTGTGGTGTAGACAGCAGGCAAATCCCTCGTCTGGCTTTGCATGGCCGGGTTTCTGTGAAGCAAACGCCGTAGAGAAGGACACTTGTCCGTCTCTAGATGGCATTTGCTCCAGACGA
>NW_027529596.1:1820863-1839200 GCF_008692635.1 Crocuta crocuta
AAATCTCCCTGGTGCAGCTGGACAGCATGAGCCTGTCCCACCAGATGCTGGTGAGGTGCGCTGCCATCATCGGCCTGACCTTCACCACAGAGCTGTTGTTCGAGGTTCTCCCTTGTTGGAACATGAAGGGGATGATCAAGGCCCTGGCGAGCCTAGTGGAGTCCAACATCTTCGATTGCTTCCGGAATGGCAAGGAGCTCCGCATGGCTCTGAAACAGAACGCGGCCTCGTTTGAGGTGAACTACCGCTCCCTGTCTCTGAAGCCCAACGAAGGGATGGGTGAGTAGAACCCGAGGTGACCCGCGCCGCCTCTTCACTGAAGGCACGCNTCCCAGCTCACGGCGAGGAGGAAGAGCTCCGCGAGCTGGAAAGCGAGGTCATCGAGTGCCACATCATTCGGTTCTGCAAGCCCATGATGCAGAAGACGGCCTATGAGCTGTGGCTGAAGGACCAGAAGAAAGCCATGCACCTGAAGTGTGCCCGCTTTTTGGAGGAGAATGCCCACAGGTGTGACCACTGCCGCAGCGGGGACTTCATCCCCTATCACCACTTCACGGTGAACATTCGGCTCAACAGTCTGGACCTGCACATGATTAAGAAGATGGCCAAGTCCCACGGCTTCAAAAGTAGGTTTACTTTATTCTGGGTCAGTCCTGACTATTCCTGGGCAAGGGAGTGGGTCGGCCCTTGAGGGCTTCCTGCCCCTCGAGGCTTGGGCTCCCTCCACAAGTGGCGAGGCTTGAGTACCTTATGTCCCTGGGGCCGGGGAGGGGGGGACACGTGAGCCGCTGCGTCCACGGAAACAGCCTTGCTGTGAGACTGTCGGAGAGCAGGTGGGGTCCGGAGCCTAGTGAAGTGGGGTGCGGCCAGAGCTCAAAGGCAAATATCCAGAAGAAGAAAACGGCTTAATTCACAGCAAGGGATGGAATAGAAGGTTCCGGGGAGGGTGGGACGGACCTCACACGTTGAAGCGGAAACAGAAAGAGAGCAAGAGGGAGTTTCTTGGCAGGTAAGAATGCTGCTGCTCTGTCAGTCAAGTTTGAAACAAGGTTCCCGCAGAGAAAGAACGTGAGTTGGGGGTGGGGGGGTCAGGGCTAAGCAGGTCAGGACCCCAGAAAAGGGGGCTGTGGCTCATGGCAGGGGTTCAAGGCTGCCTGTGGATGAGAAGGTTACAGTCTGGTAGCAGCAGTCAGCCACACGGTCTGGGAAGACACAGGACAAGGGGCGTGGGGACCAGGAGCTGTGTCACGGTGGGCAGGATGGGTGTGGCGCCAAGGGCAGCGGCCCCGGTCCCAGCCCCTCCTGGGCGGCCAGGGGGAGCCGGTGGGCTGCGGGACCCAGCCAGGCCGTGGTGACTCTGGCTAAATCTGGTGGGGAAAGCAGAGGCTGAAAGTACAGGATTCCTGTATTTGGTGGCTATTACACACTGGGAAGAAACGTGTGTAAAGTGCCTGGCACATAGTAGGTACAAAAACAAATACTCTCATTCATTCTGTACTTCACATGCATTCTCACCGAGCTGCATGTCAGCCTTCAAGGTGGAAGATTGTTTTCGTTTTATACACAAGAAAACTGAGGTTTCGGAAGCTTCGGTAACTTGTCCAGAATGAGTGACGGGCTTTATTCAATCACAAGCAAGTCTAATTGCCAAGCTCGCGCTGTGCCCGGTCCGCCGAGCCTCCCCAAGTGCAGGGGGACCGTGGGGCAGTGCCGGCAAACGGGCCCGGAGGTGGCTCCCGGATGCAGCAGGGGTGTGAGCCAGACTCTGCCGTCTCAGGACGTGAGCAGGCGAAGAGCAGCTTTGCGCTGTGGCACGAGCCTGTTGTTGACACGGTACCAACACTTGCCCGGCTTCCTTTGCAAAAAAAGAGCCAGTCTGGGGCGCCTGGGGGGCTCAGTTGGTCGGGCTTCCGACTCCAGCGCAGGTCATGATCTCACGGTTCGTGGGTCCAAGCCCCGCATCGGGCTCTGTGCTGACAGCTGGGAGCCTGGAGCCTGCTTCAGATTCTCTCTCTCTCTCTCTCTCTCTGCCCCTCCGCTGCTCATGCTCTCTCTCTCTCTGTCTCTCATAAATGAACAAATGTTAAAAACAAACAAACAAAACCAGGAAAGTCAGTCTTTCGGTTCAGAGTCTGGATGGTGAAGGTTCCTCATGGATCAGAAGGAGAAGAAGCCGGTGTGGAGTCATTATAAGTTCTTCCCGCGTGCTGCTGGGGTGTGGCAGGGACAGAAGACTCGGGAAAACAACAGCTTTTTAAAATTTTATTTTGGAGAGAGAGAGGCACAGGCAGGAGAGAGGCACAGGCAGAGAGCGAGAAGGAACCGTATGCAGGCTCTACACTCAGTGCAGAGGCGACACTGGGCTCAGTCCCACGACGCTGGGATCATGACCTAAGCTGAAATCAAGAGTCGGACACTCACCTGTCTGGCCCACCCAGGCGCCCGGACAGCTTTGAAACATCGAGATGAGCAGGTGGTATCTTTGCTTTTCTCCTTTCTTCTGAGAACCCGCAAGCATTTTGTATATAGTTTATCCTTCTGATTTTTACAGATTCTCTTTGAAGTAGGGAATTACTTAATTAATCAAATATTTCCTTCATAAATGGAAAAAATTGAGAATGATAAATAATATGATTCACCCAAGGGATAGACGATAGAATGACAAAAACCATATCTTGTATTCCCCAACTTTATTTCTTCTTTTAAAATTTTTTTCATGCTTATTTATTTATCTTAGAGAGAGAGAAAGAGAGAGTGAGCGTGTGCACGCGAATACATGTGCAAGTGGGAGAGGGGCCGAGAGAGAGAAGAGAGAATCCCAAGCAGGCTCCATACTATCAGGAGAGCCCAACCTGGGGCTTGAACTCACGCACCGTGAGATCATGACCGGAGCCGAAATCAAGAGTCGATGCCCAACCGACTGAGCCACCAGATGCCCCTCCCCAACTCTGTTTCCTTCTCTAGCCAATATTGCTTGTCTCTGCATCTCATTCTATCACTATTACAATTTGAAACATTAAAAAATATAGAGAGATGTTGTGGGGCCTGGGTGGTTCAGTCCATTAGGCATCCAACTCTTGATTTCGGCACAGGTCATGATCTCACAGTTTGTGAGATCGAGCCGCATGTCGGGCTCCGTGCTGCTTGGAATTCTCTCTCTCTCTCTCTCTCTCTCTCTCTCTTTCTCCCCCATATGTGTACACATGCACTCTCATAATAAATAAATTTTAAAAATATACACATATGTGTAAGATAGATAGATAGATGTTGATGGAAGAATAGCATTTTTAAAAACTTTTTGTTAATGTTTATTTTTGAGACAGAGAGAAAGAGAGAGAGACAGAGTGTGAGCAGAGAAGGAGCAAAGAGAGAGGCAGACACAGAATCAGAAGCAGCTCCAGGCTCTGAGCTGTCAGCACAGAGCCCGACGCGGGGCTCAAACTCATAAACCGTGAGATCATGACCTGAGCTAAAGTTGGACGTTTAACCGACTGAGCCACCCTGATGCCCCCTTTTTTATTTTTGTCAACAAGTGCGCATTTTATTCAGCAAATATTTATTGAATCTCTACTATGTGCTAGGCAGTAATCTAAGTACCAGGGATATCCTGATAAAAATGAGAGACACGTGTCTATTCTCATATATTTGAATTTTCATGAAGGCTGATGATAGACAATAAACAGATTAATTAATAAAACCATCCAAGGTCCTTATAGGCCTTGAGAAATCATCTAAATTTTATTTTAAGTGAGTTGGAACACACTGGAGATGTATTAACTAGAATTAGTATTGGATGTATATAACAAGGACCCAGCTGGAGTGACCTAAATTTATTTACTTTTAGGTTCATTTCTCTCTCGTGTAGAATGTTCATCTCCTCTTTGGGACGCCTATGAAGGCTTCGTGAGCTTCAGAAACTCTTGGTCCAAAAATGGCTGCTGGAGCTCCAACCGTCATGTTTACATTTAAGACTAGAAAAAGAGAAAACCACAAGAAATGAAAAGGGTGCCCCTTCTCTTTTAAGGACTTTTCTAGAAGCCTTACTGAGAACTTACATGGCTATATCCAGTTGTAAGGAAGTAGCTGCCCTGAGTAAAACTGAGTTCTATTACTAAGGAGAAAAGGGGCAGTGGAGTTGAGAAAGGAAACCAACAGTTTCTGCCACAGAAAATCTTGAGTCATGTTTTTAAAAACTTATTCTGAAAAAAATTAAAGTAAAGGAAAGAAATAAAAACTTCTTCCTTCTCTGTAGAAAACAGATTAAGGGGTTAGGACTAGAAGGGAGATCAATTTTTCACACTTGTCCAGATAAAATTTGGTGGAGGACTAGGCTGGCACTTTAGGAAAGATGGGCAGAAGAAGATGGATTCAGGTATGTTTTGAGGAAAAATTAATGGGACTCCAGATGGGCTGAATGGCGGAAAGAAAAGCATCAAGAACACTGCCTAGGTGTTTTGCCTTGAGAAAATGCATCTCTGGCACTGAGGCTTATTAAGATGAGGAAAGGTGGATATAGGCTTATGGAAGAGAGATTCAAGAGTTCTGTTTGGATTGGGGCTCCTGGGTGGCTTAGTCGGGTAAGCGTCCGACTTTCGCTTAGGTCATGATCTCGCGGTTCATGGGTTCAAGCCCCGAGTCGGGCTCTGTGCTGACTGCCAGCTCAGAGCCTGGAGCCTGTTTCAGTCTGTGACTCCCTCTCTCTGACCCTTCCCTGCTCACGCTGTCTCTCTCTATCTCTCTCTCCTANTCATGTTAATTTTTTTAATGTTTATTTTTGAGAGAGAGAACGCACAAGAGGGAGAGGGGCAGAGAGAGAAGGAGACAGAAGATCCAAGGCAGGCTCCCCTCTGTCAGGGCAAAGCCTGATGCTAAACTCAAACTCAAAAACTGTGAGATCATGACCTGAGCTGAAGTCTGATGCTTAACTGACTGAGCCACCCAAGCGCCCCGGATCATGTTAATTTTTAAATGCCTGTTAGGCATTTAGACAAAAGCTGCCAAGGAGGCATTTGGATATATGAGTCTGTAGTTACGGTAGATATCAGGGTTTAGAGATCAAAAAATTGCAAGTCATTGACATATGAATGGAATTTATAGTCACGGGCAGATGAAATTATGTAGGAAAAATGTGTATAGAGAAGGGAGCCAGCACCAAAGCAAAGCTTACCAACACTGGGCGTGTTGCTGAGAGAGCAGGAAACAGCAAAGTGGGCGGCCAGTGAGGAAAGCCACCAAGGGAATGGTTGTTCCAAAAGCTGGTGAAAAGGGGGAGCGAGCGGTCAGTTGGATTTAATGCTGCCGAGAGGTGTGAAAAGGTGGACAAACATGTGACCTTAGGATCTGGCCACACGGCAGCCCCTGGTAGCCGCTGGTGACCTCTCGAGAACAACTTTATAGAGGGGTACAAGGACAGAGGCATCATTCAATTTATTCAGCTTTTGGTGGCTAGAAATACCCTCACTGGCAGTGTAGGAGGAGAGGTGGGCAAATTATCCCTTACGCAGTGTGAAAAGACATCTACACAGGGTTCACGTGAGTTGGGACACTAAATCTATGGCGACAAGGCCACAGAAGGCTGTTCAAAAGAAGGTGATAACTAGGGGCTTAAACTGCTTTTTTAGAAATCAGAAGAGCTGGATGATGAGGATTTTGGGGTGACAGTGGGGTTCGCAGGGTCCGGAGCTGAAGGCCAAGAAAGAATTCTTGAAGATGTCTTTGGTGCAAAAAGGTGACTTTTGGCACGGGGACAGGACCCCTGGTCAGAAGGAGCTGCCCTGGGACCTTGAGGAGAGACTGGTTATATACAATGGGGGTGGGGCAGAAGTAAAGTACTGGAAGTTTCCAGTGAGACTTCCATGTGCTAAAGAAGACACACAGGATACTGGAGGCCTAGCTATTGTCTGACTAAGGTTGTTTTTCCGTCTAGCAAAGCATTAGTGTTAAGACAGTAGGGACTTCCTGAGGAAACTCTGCCAGCCTCAAGTATTTGTCAGTGGGCTGCCCGTTATACGGAAATTTAATTTTATCTGCCATTTCCTTCTGCCTTTGTTTCCCGCATCGCGTGGAGTAATGCATTTGCTTTGGAGCCAGGAGACCTAGATTCTAGTCCTATTCCATCGCTAACAGGCGATGCAAGACAAGTCCCGTCCTCTCTCTAGGGTTCTTCCTTCCTCCTACATGGAGAAGTGACTGGATCCAAACATCCTCATTTGTTTCCTGTGTTAAGATCGTTATGGAAGTCTCTAATCTATTGGAGTCTGGAGAGACTGAAGGTTTTAATTTCAAGGTTCTCTGCCCTTTGGTTATAGCCTTTGGGTTTGGTTATAGCCTTTGGGTTATACATTTAAATGTCTATATTTCTCCACTACAGATCGTTAATTCTTAGTTTTAGTTGCTGCAGGAGAAATTAGTTAAGATAATGTTATCATCTGTAATAAACACCAACATTTCAGTGCCTTAACACTGTTGGGGCCAAGGGTAATTCACCCCAAGATGGCCCACTTAGACATGAACAGTAGTTTGAGGTAAAAGCAATCCAAACCCAGCAGATTCAGAAAAAGCTCTTTCCCTGCCCCTCGACTGCCTGCTTTATCAGGAAGAGAACTATTCACGGAGATTCCTCCTTACCTAAGAAATCTATCTGCATAATACGGCAACCTTTGTTTTCCAAACATCTCCTCTCACCTTCCAGCAAAAATGGTCTTTCCCCACCTTGTACCTTCAGACCCTTAGCCCTCTCCTTAGCTCACAGAAGTCTCATGTTGCCTCACTGTCTTTAGAATTTCCGTCTGTGTGGGCTCCTTATATGGACACTATTAATTCGATTTTCCCTCGTAATCTGTCTCATGTCAGTTTGATTCTTTGTTCAGCTAGAAGGACCCCCTGAAGGGCAGAGAAAGTTCTTCCTCCCCAGTGACACTATAGAATTTTTTTTTCGTGCATCTGTAATGATCCAATGAAAGTGTTGACAAATGGCCTTGCACACAGGAAGCCAGGGACCCAGGTCCCTGACATTTTGTCCTTTTGCTGTCCCTTAGCTTCTCACAATGATGTGCTTTCCTGTGGAAGGAAAACGTGGAGAGGATACCACACCATCTCAGCTCAGAGGCACCATATATTACTTCTGATATCATTCCATTTGATTACTTTTGTTGTTGTTTTTCTTTTATACTTTATTGTGAAGTTGGTTTCCATAATCATCCCATTTTAAACTAATCATGCAGGTTCACCTAAGATGCAGCAGAGATTAGGAAATACAGTTCTCAATTGGGCAGCGACACGGATGTCGTGAGAGAGGAACAAGAGTCTTTGACGGACACCAGATCTTTCTGCCACGTGGAACATTTTCCGAGCCATACAATCATTTGTTTGTTTCTTTTCTAGCTGAAGAAGAGATCACCTTTTCCAAAATAGAGATTCCTAAGAAATCTGAGCTATTTCCTGAAAACCTCAGGTACAGACATACGTCACTCTTCAGGAGGGAGGGCATAGACAATTGTCATTAGTTCAGAACACTGTTAAAATCATTCGGTCAGTTCTTTGGACCTCTCGGGTACGAGTGGGGAGGCATTTGGGGTGTGTGTGTGCATGGTGAGTTCTGTCCGTAGTTTCTACATTAGGTTTCCTTATCTTGCTCTTTTCTTCATTTTTATTTATGAGAGAGAGAGAGAGAGAGAGCGTGAGCAGGGGAGGGGCAGAGAGAGGGAGACACAGAATCTGAAGCAGCTTCAGGCTCTAAGCTGTCAGCACAGAGCCCAACCCGGGGCTCAAACTTCCGAACTGTGAGATCACGACCTGAGCCAAAGTCGGACGCTTAGCCTACTGAGCCACCCAAGCGCCCCTCTTCTCATTTTTAGATAGTCTCCTATCAAAGGCTCAGTGTACCAGTAAGCCATGACTCCTATTTATTTCTCATTTGGACAGTCCTGAAGAAATAAGAGAGAAGATCTTGAGTTTCTTTGACGCCGTCATCACAAAGATGAGGACATCCGACGAAGACATCATCCCTCTGGAGTCGTGCCAGTGTGAGGAGGTCCTGGAGATGGTCATCATGCCTCTGGCCCACCATTTTGTGGCTTTGGGAGAAAAAACCAAAGCCTTATATTACTTTCTAGAAATCACATCTGCTTATCTCATCTTGGGTGATAATTACATGGTAAGGTGTTTCTACCCGGATCCTCCCCTCCACCCCCGCGTTAGACACCACAGAGCCTACAGGGGTGCTCTTGAAATTACTGCCTGCTCTTGATTCCTGCTAGCACCCTTTCCTCTAAAAATCAAATTGCTTAGAAGCGAAAGGACCTGAGATTGAAAAACGAAAGCGAGAATAAATTGAAACTAGCATTAGACATCGTTTAAAATACTGCCACCATCGGAAACTTGCCACGAACTGCCTACTTCTATGGGAGCGATGGGGTTGGGGGAGGGGTCATCTCTCATTCCCAAAACAAGGCAGAAAGGACTCTGGGTCTCAGTGTTTCTGTTTCAGCAGAGTGTTCATCAGTCCGGTCCCCGTGGCCTTTGCCCTCTGGCCTCCCTAAATACCTGTAGGTCTTTGGATAAAAACACACATCTGGTTGGAATCTTGGGATCCCCAAAGGAGCTCCCCCACTTCACCCTTCATGATAATTTGTGCTAAATTATCATACATACCTTTAGACCCAAAGCCCCCAGTGCTTCTCCGGGATAGTTGTAAATAACAGTCCAGGGCGATGCATCCCTAGAAGCGTGCGGACCTGAGGTGTGTATAATGGAATGAGATTCGCTCTTCAGGAGGTTGGGAAGCACTGAGCTGAATAAGGCTAAATAGGTTTCTTTACCACAGATATTTTGGGGCCTAACTTCGCCAGGATACATGGAGAACTCCCAGAGGGCCAGGCCGGTTCCAGGGCACACTGTGTTTCTCAAACTTCTTTGACCTTAGGTCACTTTTCATAGAGCAGCTGGCGAGGCTCACATTCCGTACACTCACTCCAGGAAGGGCCCTGTGGGCCTTGCTTCATCTGCTCAGACAGCGTCAGGAGGAGCTGTCACCTCCTGAGCAGCCACGTCCGCAGGTCACGTCCACGCTGGTGATCTGTTCCACATTCACGGCTGCTTCTGATCACAGCGGCATAATCGACCCTCGTTCGGTAGACCTTTGTAAAATTTAAACATTTAATCATTAAAAATGTTAGTAAGCCCCAGCTCTCTCAGGATTTATGTTAAAGATGAAAGTCTCCCATGCGTATTATATGTGTATTATATATATGTATTGAATGCATTTAAAAACATTTTTTAACATTTATTTTTTTTAAGTTTTTTTAAATGTTTATTTTTAAGAGAGAGAGAGGTAGAGTGCAAGCAGGGGAGGGGCAGAGAGAAAAGGAGACACAGAATTCAAAGCAGGCTCCAGGCTCTGAGCTGTCAGCACAGAGCCCAAGGCAGGTCTTGAACTCATGAACGATGAGTCGGAAGCTTAACCGACTGAGCCACTCAGGTTCGCCAGAGATAAAGTCTCCCATGCATATTAGATAGATAGATAGATAGATAGATCTAGAATGCATTTAAAAGCATTTTGTTAATGTTTATTTATTTTTGAGAAAGAGTGGGGGAGTATCAGAGAGAGAGAGAGAGATACAAAATCAGAAGCAGGCTCCAGGCTCTGAGGTATTAGCCGAGAATCTGATGTGGGGCTTGAACCCATGGACTGTGAGATCATGACTTGAGCTGAAGTTGGACGTTTAACCAACTGAGCTGCACAGGTGCTCCTATGGAATGCATTTATATATATATATGAATATATAAATATTTAATAAATATTTATTATATATTTATTATATATTAATATATAAATATATAAAAATATAAAATATAAATATAAATATATATATATATATTTGTAGAGAAAGAGAGAGAGAGAGAAAAGGGGGAGACGGCCAGTGAGTCCCAGGAAGAGAAGGTTTAGGTAGCCTTGGGACCCAACTTGCCAAGCCCATGCAATACCCCCTTTTTAATTAGCAGCTAGTGGGGAATCGTCAGGAAGACGATGACAGGATGCAGAGCCCTGGTGCAAGGTACCCAGAACGTGCCACTGGTTGCCTCTCCCCCATCAAAAAAAATCGAGGAGGACCAGGCTGTGGCCAGCCCCTGTGTCCCTCTTCTGCCTTCCATTCATACCCCTTTGGCCGTCCGGGACTTGAGGATTCTGCCTCCCCTTAGTTTACTCTTCAGGTATGGCCTCGACTTGGCAGTCACACGTACCCAGGCTGTCCTGTGTAACCATGTCATAGAAGGCCTAAAGTGCAAGGGGGATTGTTGCCCAGGGCTTTCCCCTTCCCTTGCACCTTCCAGAGATGGTCCTGGCAAAGGAAATGGGGGTGGTTCCTAACTCATTCCGAAAGTAGCGACCCGCGCCTTGGGCATGTGGAGATGCCATCAAGGGCAGGGGGTGGTGCTCCGTTGGCAATAGGGCCGTGGAATTACTCCGAGGAGGAAGCTGCCCAGATTCATCCTCCAGAGTGAGGGAGCCCGTGGGCAAAGAGGGGCACGCAGTGGCCAGTGTCTTCACCGGGAGCTCTGCCCACCCAGTGCTGCCTAGTCTGGAAGCCCTTCCTCATCAGGACCTGGGGGTGGGGGTGGGGGTGGAAGGGGCCTGCGGAGAGGCCAGCCCCCCCCCTGACCCCAGCCTCTGGGTCCCTGTGCCGGCTGCAGGCCTACATGTATTTGAACGAGGGGGAGAGGCTGCTGAAGACACTCAAGAAAGACAAGTCCTGGAGTCACACTTTTGAGTCCGCCACCTTTCATAGCCTCAAAGGTCAGGTAAGAAGCCACTGGAAACACGAGCACGTGTTGTCCGTCACTGGCGTGCTACGAGAAGCAGCCCAAGTCAGCCCTGCACACGCCTCACCGCCCTCCCAGCCGCCACCACACGCCCTCACCCTCTGGTCTCCCTTGACCTTGCGCTTGACATCTTTATGAAATATGTCTTTAACCACCTCCCCAAACGGCCCTGGGCGGGAAAACGCGTTCTCAGGGGCAGATGGCGCCCCAGGGAGGAGCCACCTGGTGGCTCGGCCGTCCCTCCCGGGAAGCATTTGTAAGCATGTGCCGTTCTGCCAGGCACGGGCGGATTTTGTCCCGGGCCTTAAATTGCCTGCTTGATAAGCACCCCCCAAATACATGTCTCCGAACTCGCGGCCAAGTCCAGGGTCACCGCCCTTCCTGCCTCCTCCCCCGCCCGCAGGTCTGTTTCAACATGGGCCAGATGGTGCTCGCCAAGAAGATGCTGCGGAAGGCACTGAGGCTCCTCAACCGGGTCTTCCCGTACAACTTAATCTCCCTGTTTCTTCAGACCCATGTTGAGAAAAACAGACACTTTTACTACCTGAATCAACAGGCCCAAGAGAGCTCACCTCCGGGGTAAGGGACGGCGCTGGGCAGGGCTGAAGGTCACCCTCCGCAGAGAGACCTACACGGACTCCGTCAGCCCCCACCGCCTGGGCCTCTGGGGGGCGCCGGAAGGCCTGGTGGCTGGGACCTGGCTCACTGGTGGGGGGCGGGGCAGTGGGGAGGCTCCCTGGCCAGGGCGGGGTGGCCCTGGGTGCCTGTCGTTCATTTCTGCTTTCCTGTGTGTATGTTCGAAATATTCCACAATAAAAGCTTCTCGCTGTGTCCCAGCTAGCCGGCAGTCTGCACCGAGGGGAGTGCCCCCGAGCTGGGGACCGGAGGGCAGACAGAGGACATCTGCTCCCTCTTGGGAGCGGCCTGTGGCAGTATCGCTACAGGTTCTGCCTGAGATGCAAACAGCTGTTCCGAGGAGCCAGGAGCCACAGGCTGCAGCTCTTTTGCAAGCCCACCAGGCCCCCTGCTTTCCCCAGGGTGTTGCCTTAGATGTGGGGGAGCCTGGGGTGGGAACGAGCTGGCGCTGGGCTCCTTTGCTCCCAGGAATGGTGCGTCCAGCCTCAGGAGACCCCAGGAGGGAGCGGGCGGGGCCCAGTTCTGCGACATCTGGTGAGGGGTCAGAGGGAATTGGAGTTCGGGTCGCACGCAGCCTTGCCGGATCAACTACAGGACGCGTGGTTACATTTGATGGGCGAGAATCGCTTTTGTAGTATCCACATGTCGCGCAAGATGTCTAGGACATACGCATTCTAAACAAACTATTTATTGTTTTGAAATGCAAATTTGGGCACCCCGCCTTCTCATTCCCTAAATCTCACAAGCCTCGTTTACCGCCACTTGCGTGAAAGGATCGCCAGGGAAAGGTGGGGAGGGGTGATGAGGAAGACATGGCAGAGATGTTGGTTTCAAACACCGTCGCTCATGAGGTTCTGACCTCAGAGATGAGGGCAGGAAGCAGCTTTGTGTCAGAGTGTCTAGGGCCGTCACGAACGTCCCATGCTATCCTGTCCGTGTTTCTTCTGAGCCTTTAAAAAATAATTTCCAGGGGCGCCTGGGTGGCTTAGTCGGTTAAGCGTCCGACTTTCGCTCGGGTCATGATCTCGCGGTTCGTGGGTTCGAGCCCCGCGTCGGGCTCTGTGCTGACTGCCAGCTCGGAGCCTGGAGCCTGTTTCGGTCTGTGACTCCCTCTCTCTCTGACCCTCCCCTGCTCACGCTGTCTCTCTCTCTCTCTCTCTCCTAGAAATAAATAAAAATATTTAAAAAAAATAATAATTTCCAAAAAGAATTGGCGTCATCAGTGTCTAAATCGAAAGTACCTGGGATTCGTCTTTAACAATCTCCAGGACATCTCTTTCTTCCCCCTTTCTCATCTTTATTTACAATCTGCTTCTTGGTAAATATTTCTAATTATATTTTGTTCTCTTGGTTTTGTTAAATCACCACCGATGCAGCCAGCTGGCTCAGGTTCCCGTCGTCGTCATGCATAGAGAGGACCGTTGGCTACATTATCAGTTAAATGGCTTGTCGAAGCCAAATGTTCTTGTAGGTGGTCATCCATCCTGCCCTTGAATACCTCCGGCATGGGAGGTTCACCACCTCTCATGACATTCCATTCCACTGTTGGGATGTGTCTGAGGCTGCTCAGGCTGTTATAACAAAATAGCATTGACTGGGTGGCTTATAAATAGCAGAAGCTTAGTGCTGAAGTCTGAGACCAGAGTGCCGGCATGGTGGGAGAGGGGCCCACCTTCAGGGCCGCAGACTTTTTCTCATCTTCATATGGTGGGAAGGGGCTGGGGAGCTCTGGGGTCTCTTTTATAAGAGCCCTGACCCCTTTTATGAGGGTTCCATCTTCATGACCTGATTATGTGCCCAAGGGCCCACCCACTGTTACCATCACTTTGGGGGGTTAGAATTCAACCTGTGAGTTTGGTGGAGATGCGTGCAGACCATAGCAGAATGTGATTGTTAAAAATGCTCATTTCCTTCGTTGAGCTGAGAGCCAGCTCCTGAGAATAATGCTCCGTGGAGGGAATGACACCCGGGAGTGGCCGGCTGGACAGAGCTGGAGCCCTGGCATCACCACGTTCTAGCTGTGTGGCTTTGAGTTAGTTACTGGCGCTGACTCTCACCTGCTTACATAAAATGGGGCTGATTCCGTCTTCCTTTCTTCCAGGGCTGTTATCAGAGTCAACTGTGGTGAATGATGTAACTGTGCCTTTTAAATAACTTCATTTGGGGCACCTGGGTGGCTCAGTAGGTTAAGCATCCAACTTTGGCTCAGGGCATGAGCTCACAGTTTGTGGGTTAGAGCCCCGTGTCTGGCTCTGTGCTGACAGACAGCTGGAGCCTGCTTCGGATTCTCTCTCCCTCTCTCTCTCTCTCTCTCTCTCTCTCTTTCTCTCTCTCCCCCTCCCTTGCTCACTCTCTATCTCTCTCTCAAAAGTAAACATTAAATAAATAAATGACTTCATTTAAATAGCAATGTCCTGACTGGGGATAAAGCGATTTACATAAAGTGTCTTGATTAATCATCATAAAGTAGGTATTCACGCTCCCCATTCTGTGGTAGAGAAAATGTGCTTCACAAAAGTGACTGTGCTTGTGTTTTATCGTCTTATGAAGGAGACAGGACTCATACTCACATGTAGCCCATAGCGAGGATGCTGTATGGCGTTCCCCTCAAGCAAGCTGGTGACAGTACTTCTTTCTGTGCCCCTTCTGTGTATTTTACCCAACAGGAAGAAAAGGCTGGCGCAGCTTTACAGGCAAACGGCCTGCTTCTCCCTGCTGTGGCAGATCTACAGCCTAAATTACTTCTTTCACTACAAGTACTACAGCCACCTGGCAGCCATGATGCAAGTAAACACCGCGCTGGAAACCCAAGATGATTTCCAGGTAGGGTCTCTCTGCAGCCCCTTTGTCAATTTCCATATCTCACTTGGAGGGAAAATCCCAGCGGAAGCCGACGGGGCTTCAAAATCACGAGGGTACAAGGAAGAGCTTCCTGGCTGGATTGCTTTGCCCAGGCCAGCAGTTCCCAAACACTCTGCCCCCGAATCACTTTATACTCTCCATAATTACTGAGGACCTCAAGGCTTTTTATTTCTCTGGGTTGAATCTACTGAAATTCTGAGAAACCAAAACTGAGATATTATTAAAATACTTTTAAAGAAAAATAAAGCTCTTACACATTAACATAATTCATAGTTTCATTGAAAAAGAATCTTCCCAAACAAAAAGTTTAGTGAGAAGAGTGGCATGTGGTAAATTCTTGCAAATATCTTAATGTCTGGCTTCCTAGAAGGCAGCTGGATTCTCAATCTGCTTGTACCTTCACTCTGTTCCAGCATCAGGAGATCCCCCTGGAAAATGCCACTATATACTGGTAGAGAATGAGGGTAAAAAAGGAAAATGTTAAAGGATAATTTTTTAATGTTATTTATTTTTGAGAGTGGGCGGACAGAGAGAAGGGGACAGAGGATCCAAAGTGGGCTGTACGTTGACAGCAGAAAGCCAGATGGCGGGGCTCAAACCCACAAATCGCAAGATCATGACCTGAGCCAAAGTTGGACGCTTAACTGACTGAGCCACCCAGGCGCCCCCTAAAGGATAATCTCTTTAAAAAGATAAAATCATGATTCTTAGAACACATCTCAAAGATTTTATTAAATGCTTTAATTACTGAGAACTAGTAAGATGTTACAGCTGGTTCCAAGGAGAATTCAGTTATGACTGGAGGCAAAAATAGTCCAGTCACGGGGCAATAATCACACATTTTCCCAGAATACTGACATTCCTATGCAAGAGAATAATTTACAGTATTACCAGTTTTCTGCCTCATACAGAGGCGTAAAATAGCCCAGGGACAACGAAAAGGAGAGGTCACCTTGATGAGTGACACAGACAGGACACCCACCGAGTTTGGTTTTGTTTGTTTGTTTCAGTCTTTCACCATTTTTCCCCCGACACAAACTACCTTCCTCAAACTACCTTTGACCTCCGTGCACTCCCTGAAGTGGCCCCAGGGAGTCACCTCTGGGGTTCCCAGGGCCACACTGGGAGCACTGCGGGTCTAGGCTGTTGGGGAGGAGAAGTTTACTCTGCCCTTCAGGGTCCCTCTAACTGGACTAAGAATCAAGTTGACATGAGTCGGATTAACAGGAGAAAACAAAAGACAATAGTTGTATGTACAGGAAATTCCAAAGACAGGCAACTGACGCTTCTATGAGCGAAGGGCCGGGGCAGCTGCCTGAGGGCCCAAGGGGAGGAAGCCTATTACCAGGAAGGTGAGAGGAGATGTTTGGAAAAAGTCTTATTATGCAGAGAAATTTCTTAGGCAAAGAGGAATCTCTGTTATGAGCTTTCTTCCTGGTAAAGCAGGCAACTGAGGGGCAGGTAAAGAGCTTTTCCTTGAAACTAATGTAACACTGTATGTTACTTATATTTCAATTTAAAAAATAAAACAAATTTGTTTAAGCCTTAAAAAATTAAGAGGGGCGCCTGGGTGGCTCAGTCGGTTAAGCGTCCGACTTTCGCTTAGGTCACGATCTCGCGGTTCGTGGGTTCGAGCCCCGTGTCGGGCTCTGTGCTGACTGCCAGCTCAGAGCCTGGAGCCTGTTTCAGATTCTGTGTTTCCCTCTCTCTCTCTGATCCTCTCCTGCTCACACTGTCTCTCTCTCTCTCTCCTAGAAATAAATAAAAATATTTAAAAAAAAATTAAGAATATAAATTAAGGGGCTTTATATTTTCCCCACAAAACGAAGCAGTTGGACGCCGTGCTCTGGGTCCGAGGCCACAAAGTCCTGGGCTCTGCTGGGCACCTTCTCCGCCCCGCAGTCCTGTCCTCCGTACGACTTCCGGCCGCCCTGCCCTTCCTGTGCGGCCATTTGCAACCCGGACCAGGAGTACAGGACCCCCTCAGGCTGACTCTGGGTTAACAGGTGCCCATGGAACTGCGTGCAACACCGAATTTGTGGACTGCTTATTTTGTGGAATTGAAGAATTCTAGAAGGAAGTCCCTTTTTCCTATTTATTTTTAAGTTTATTTGTTTTGAGAGGGGGGGAGCCCAAGCACAAGTGGGGGAAGGGCAGAGAGACAGAGAATCCCAAGCAGGCTCCGCACAGTCAGCACAGCGCAGTGTGAGGCTCGAACTCGTGAACTGTGGGATCGTGACCTGAGCCAAGATCAAGAGTCGGTGGCTTAACTGACTGAGCCACCCAGGCGCCCCCAAAGCCCCTTTTTCCTAAATGCCTCCCNACCTGTCCCTAAGCGCTTACAGTCTGGAGCAACTTTACCATTGAAAAGAGATGTTTCTAGAGTAACCGACTTCTCTAAGGCTCAAAATTCCATTTACGACTACTCTTCCCTCTTTTTAAAAGCAAACTAAACCTGCCTTTCTTTTTTTGTTAAACAACAGAAGTCTATTTACTTGTTCTAACAAGTTAAACGTCACAGAAATGAATAAAGAGTAAAGTCCCTCTTGCCCCTCCGATCGCCTCCCCAAAGAGGTAACTGCTGAATTCATCTTGGAGTGAACCCTTCCGGGTTTTTTTGCTATGCGGTCTTATATCCACATGCATAAGCTACGGCTTTAATTTTTACAGAAATTAAAATTCTTTTGCTTAGGGACTCTGGGGGTAAGCGGCCATCGAGCTTGTCCTGGGTGATCCAGTAGAGAGGCGGCAGAGACCCAGTTTGATTTCTGCACCAAAGCCCATGCCGTGGCCAAATGACCAGCTCCTTTCTCAAGCTCAGTCAACACACGCATACTGGCCCACACTGGGCAATGTCCCTGGGCTTCCTGCCTCGGGTGCCATCTCAGTTTGTCACCTCTCCTCTCCACTTCTGCCATTTCAGATCATTAAGGCCTACCTGGATTATTCACTGCACCACCAGCTGGCCGGCTATGAGGGTGTGTGGTTCAAATATGAAATCATGGCCATGGAACAGATCTTCAACCTCCCTCTGAAAGGCGAGGGCATTGAAATCGTGACATATGTGGCTGATAAACTGAGCTACACCAAGCTTTTAATGGGTCACTTGGACTTGGCCATTGACTTAGGTAAGGTTGGCTGGGCAAGAAGGGACATGCAGGTACCAAGTCACTCCCTGCGATATCCTGGCATTGCTTTCTTCCCAGGCTTCCGAGCCCACAAGATGTGGGCACTGCTCCGAAATCCTAACAGACAGTATATGGTCCTCTGCTGGCTTAGTAAATCTCTCTTCTTGAAAAACAGGTATTTAGCTGAAAGCGTTTTCCAGAATCAGAGGGAGGAAGCCGTAGGAATTGTGCATTCTGGGTCCCCTTTAGCCTGGCCGCAGGCTGGCAAGGGAGCAGGGTTTACAGTGGGATGTGAAAGATGATCATGGACTTCGGGACACCACTGCTCTTTGCACATCATTTTCTAAAAAGATTTTCTTATTTTTTAAAATAATCTCTACATCCACTATGGGGCTCAAACTCCCAACCCTGAGATCATGAGTCACACATTCCACCCAGTGAGCCAGCCAGACGCCCCCTGCACATACATCACCCCCAGCGGCACCCCCACGGCGGGAGTCAGGGGAGGCGGATGCCCAGAGAGGGCCAGCCGGGACCAGGGCCCCAGCCCCCTGGCCTGACTCTGGTCGCCCTGACCCAGGCGTCCGTGACCACAGTTTGAGCGAAGAGCCACTGTGAGATTCGGGAGTGGGTGTGACATCTGCGAGAGGGCCGCCTTTGGTCTGGAGCGTGGGCTGCACGGAGCCCCCTCCCTGGCACGTCCTAATCGTACCGCCTTGCTGTGCCACAGACACAAACAACTGATCCACGTGCTGGGGTGGCTGTGGGACCTTTCTGTATCGGAAGAGCACATCTTCAGCAAGGCGTTTTTCTATTTCGTCTGCCTGGACATCATGCTGTACTCCGGTGAGCGTGGCCTTCGAAATTGACACGAAGTTGGGGGTCTGACA
>NW_027529596.1:1839217-1846637 GCF_008692635.1 Crocuta crocuta
ACACCCCCAGGGTTCTGGCTGGAAGGACGATTAGCACAGGGAAGAGCCCGGCGCCACCTGGAAGGGGTGAGGATGGCAAAGCACCAGCAAGGGAGGGGGGTTAGTCCCGAAGAACCTGACGGGTGTGAGCCGCCGGGTCAGTTTCAGATCGATTTACACACCAGCGGTAGTGACTGACAGTCTTACATTGTGCCTTACGTGTCAGCAGAATATGCGAACAGACTTCACGCTTTAGAACGAAGGGTTGCGTTGCTAATGGATCCGGGCGCTGGTAGCAGTTCAGAGACTTGGAAAAGGAGCTGCCCGGTACCTCCCGGCAGCGCCGACGAGGCAGCCCTCAGCGTGAGCCAGAGGGGCCAGCCCGGGCATTCCTTCCCCACCACGGGATTTGTTTTTAATGTTTATTTTTGAGAGAGACAGCATGAGCAGGGGAGGGGCAGAGAGAGAGGGAGACACAGAATCTGAAGCAGCTCCAGGCTCTGAGTTGTCAGCACAGAGTCCGATGCGGGGCTCGAACTCGTGAACCGGGAGACCATGCCCTGAGCTGCAGTCGGACGCTCTACCGACTGAGCCCCCCAGGCGCCTCCACCACCACGTGATTTGGGAAAGGGGGAAAGGAAACATGGCTGGGAAGGCAGGGGAGTCCCAGGCTGCACGAAGGCCACGTCCTGCAGGACGTCAGTGGGGGAGGGCTGGCTTAAACCCCACCCCTGCCTGGTCGACACTGTGGAGTTGTACCAGACGCGTCCAGACTTCCACAAAGACTGGGGCTGTGCCAGCGCGGGGCACCGTGGTCACAGGGCTGTGGCGATCCACAGGGCTGTCCGGATTCATGAAGTAAACAGAGACTCCCACGCTGGGGAGTCTCCTGGAAGCTTCCAGGCCAGAGCAGGACTCCCGCCCACCGCACAGCTCTCTCCTGTTTCTCTCTCTTTTAGGCTTTGTTTATAAGACATTTGAAGAATGTTTGGAATTCATATGCCAAAATGAAGATAACAGAATCCTCAAATTCCAAAGCGGAATCCTCCTGGGACTTTACTCGAGTGTAGCTATCTGGTAACAATGTGTTGCACGTCACTAAACTCCCACACTTGAAAAATGTCGAATCCTGAACAAGAGTTCTAGAAGATTAAACACACACACACACACAAATGAAAGAAACGAATTTACAATCTGTTGTACCTGAGACAGATCGAAGGTGACAGCATGGATTGGACGCTGAAAGGCACCTTGGGGATGGTCTAGACGACCCCCCCCCCCAAGGCCACCACCGCTGTGTTCAGCGCAGCACATTTGTTACATACACACCACGGCGTGGCGATCCGGGGAGGAGAAGAGTACTTGCTTCTGAGGAGTGTTGGGGTGTGCGGGAGACTGATAAACGGCACCATTTGTGGGGCGCCTGGGGGCCTTAGTTAAGCGTCCACTCTTGGTCGCGGCTCAGGGCGTGATCTCCCAGTTTGTGAGTTCGAGCCCCGCATCGGGCTCTGTGCGGACAGCACGGACCCTGCTTGAGATTCTGTCTCCCTCTCTCTCCGCCCCTCCCCAGCTTGCTCTGTACTGCCCTCTCTCAAAAATAAATAGTCATTAAAAGAAATAGCCCCCCCATCCCACCAAGATGGAATTATATTGAAAAACACTGCTGATAGAACAGATTTTGGAGGATGTGGTTTATGTCTGTGGGGATCTGCAGGTGGGTGGGCTTCCTGATGCTGGAGCAGAGCTTTCCTCTCCTCGGGAGCAGAGAGATGGGCCTCGCTGCCGGTACCTCGTTAACCCACCACGCCTGGGGCTTCATGCCTTTCACAAGTTTTTAACTCAGTAAACCTGCCTCTACGGTCACGAAGGTCGTCCCTTCAAGGAAGTAGAGCCACAGTAACATTCCAGAACATTCATTACATTACTTCCACAGCTGCTCCCAACACTGAAAATCAGTCCCTATTCTGCCTCCCATCCCAAAGGCTACCTGCAGCCACGATGTCTACTGTTTATTTAGACTCTGTGATGAGTGAAACGACCATCAGAAGACATTCCCACCTAAAGGGCCACAGACTGGAGCAGTTCCAAATCTGAGAGGGAATCTATCACAGAATTCCTTGGGAGAAATTAAACGCTAAAAATTAACTACCCTTACCAGTTAAAGTCCGAAGAAATTAAAGTTCAAAGTCAAATGAACTCGCCCGTGTGAATTCAAATGCAAGGAATCTGAAGTCCAAAAGTCATCCTAATTTGTTGTTATTCTTTCTTTTCATGTTTATTTTTGAGGAAGGGGGGTGGGGGAGATACAGAATCCAAAGCAGCTCCAGGCTCCGAGCTGTCAGCACAGAGTCCAACACAGGGCTTGAAACCATGGACTGTGAGACCATGACCCGAGCCGAAGTCGGACGCTCAACCAACTGAGCCCCCAGGGGCCCTGCTTTCTTTTCTTTCAACAGCTGTGGCCTAGGTCAGTGCTGGTCACAAGTTAGTGGGCACAGGAGTCACCTCGAGAGCTTGTTAACACTTGTTAACTCGGATTCCCGGCCCCGCCCCCAGAGTCTGATTCAGCAGGTGGGGCTGGACCAGCAAGCCTACGTTTCTAAGGAGCATAAGGTGACACTGATGTTTCCAGTCTGTGACCCATACTTTGAGTCGTACCGGCCTAGGCCATCTCTCTTTGGAATTGGAACAATTTCTCCAAGCTCTAGAATTCATAGATACAAGCCTCTGATAATCCTTTCAGAGTCCAGAGAGTTCAGTGGTTACCTGAGCGTTCCCAAGGATTCTATTCATCACAAACCATCAAAAAATTCTCTTCTCACCCCGCTCTGTATCACATCATTTCCACGGGGAGCAGGCGACAGGCTCCAGGGCCCAGGTCCTGGGAGCTGCACTTGAAGGGAGACCCATTTTGGAACATCGGCCTGTTCCAAGGGCACCCAAGGGCATCCAAGGGCGATGCTGATTCGTGTTCTTCTTCTTCTGTGCTGGTGCAGGTATGCCAGGCTTCAGGAATGGGACAACTTCCACGTATTTGCCAGCAGAGCTAAAAACCTAGTGTCAAGACGAACTCCGACAGCTCTTTACTATGAAGGAATCAGTAGGTACATGGAAGGGCAAGTCCTCTACCTTCAGAAGCAGATTGAGGGGCAAGCTGAGAATGCTCAAGACACTGGGGTCGAGCTGCTCAAGGTGAGCCGGTTTCCAGGACAAACCACTCCTTCAGTGGCGGTCTGTCTGACACCTTGTGAAAATTATTTTCTCTGATTCCAGAATGTATATGTTTATTTAAAAAATATTTTTAATGTTCATTTGTTTTTGAGAAAGAGAGATAGAACATGAGCAGGGGAGGGGCAGAGAGAGAGGGAGACACAGAATCCGAAGCAGGCTCCAGGCTCTGAGCTGTCAGCACAGAACCCGACACGGGGCTCGAACCCATGAACCGGGAGATCATGACCTGAGCCAAAGCTGGACGCTTAACCCACTGGGCCACCCACTCACTGAACAAAATTGTGCCAAGTGCAAAAATACATGAATAAATGGCATTGACCTACTACCTAATATGCAGTGATCACCAAATACTAGGTGCTGGGGCACAAGGGGGAGCAAATTATACCTGGTACCCGCCTCTCGGAGTTTACAGCCTGGGCTGCGCAAGCCCCCTCGCCTGTCGACTTGACAGTTGTTTGCCTTGGTCTCTTAAAACCTAAGCACGTGTGTGTTAGTTTCCTATTGCTGGGCCCCCATTTAGCACAAACCGAACAGCTTAACTAACACAAACTTCTTATCTCACAGTTTGGCAGGTCAGAAGTCTGGACAGGCCTGACTGGGTTCTCTGCTTAGGGTCTTAGAAGGCTTCCGAATCAGGATGTTGACCAAACTACCCTTGGGTGGGGATCTTTCCTAGGGATCTAGGGAAGGCTCTGCTTGCAGATTCCTTAAGGTTGTGAGCAGAATCCAGATGCTAAACATTCAGGAATGTCTCTATGTCAGAGATGTTACAACTTTTCAAAACAAGGCATCCTGGGACTTCAAGGCATCTTGAAGTACCGTAGCTCATTTAATCCTCACAACGTTGTTAGGACATAGTAGGTCTTTTTCACCTCTGCTGTCACGAGGAGCAAGTCTTCAATGTGCCCAGGTGGGAGCTGTGTTCACCACTGTCATTCAATACCCAGGCCCGGGGTCGCCTTCCGCAGTCTGTTCACACTGCCTACTCATCACTGCCTCAAACACATAAAAGGTCATTGTCACCTCTGCTCAGAGGTACATTCTCTTTGGATATAGAGCATGTATTTATATTTCTGACGCATAAAGCATTCTGCTGGCTCCCATTCAGGGTATGGAGTTGCTCGGTTACAGAAAACATCATTTTGCTTTATGTAATTATTAGGTATTATGTGTTATTTTCACAATTATTATGTATTCTATAATTTCACGTAATTTGATAGAGTATCTTAAGTTGAGAAAGTGACTCATGAGACTCTTACCCAGACTCTGCGCTGAGTGTGGAGCTCAATCTCATGATCCTGAGATCATGACCTGAGCCAAAATCAAGAGCTGGATACCTAACTAAGCCACCCAGGTGACCCGTCATTATCACTTTTAAATATTGATTGAGTACTAATAAAGGTGTACCACGCTTTTGGCCAACCTGATATATGGAAGTCCAGATAGATAAACTAGCAGATGATGAAAAGAAAGCACATCTTTTTCTTTCTTTTTTTTTTTAATTTTTGAAAATGGTTATTCATTTTTGAGAGACAGAGTGTGTGCGTGGGAAGGGCAGAGAGAGAGAGGGAGACCCAGAATCTGAAACAGGCTCTAGGCTCCGAGCTGTCAGCACAGAGCCCGACACGGGGCTCGAACTCGTGAAAGGCGAGATCATGACCTGAGCCGAAGTCAGATGCTTAACTGACTGAGCCAGCCAGGCGCCCTATGGACACCTTCATTAGTAGTAAAATGATAAAGCTCACGCATCTCTAAGACAGTACAGGTTAAAAATTCAATAGGCACTTACCGGGTTCAATAAAGATGAGAAGGACACTGTGCTCCAGAAGTTTGTGACGTATTTGAGTTTGAAAAGGGGATGGGGGGTGGGGCGCCTGGGTGGCTTAGTCGGTTGGGCGTCCGACTTTCGCTTAGGTCATGATCTCGCGGTTCGTGGGTTCGAGCCCCGTGTCGGGCTCTGTGCTGACTGCCAGCTCAGAGCCTGGAGCCTGTTTCAGTCTGTGACTCCCTCTCTCTCTGACCCTCCCCTGCTCACGCTGTCTCTCTCTCTCTCTCTCCTAGAAATAAATAAAACATTAAAAAAAAAGAAGAAGAAAAGGGGAGGGGGCGGAGGGAGAGGAGACAACATAGGAACACAGGCGTAGGAAGCGCGAGCTGTGCTGCCCTCAGCACAGAATGACGCCTTGCTCACACCAGGCGAGCATCTCTTAGGTAATTGATAGACTAAATACACATGTTAACAGGTCAGTCAGGAAAACTCAGTGTTTTGATTCCGTTTCTATCATATTGAAATCAATGCAATAAACCAATGGGCATTGTTTCAGCGACCATCAGATTAGCAAAGAGAGAGGACACACTCCCACTCTGAAAGACTCCCATAAACCTTCCAGAGAGCATTCTGGCAAAATATCTTTAAGTGAATTCTCTTCCCCAGAATTATCCCAAGGAAATAATCGGATGGCAAACAAAAATGTGTCTATAAAGATGTTGATCTCCGGTTTATTATAATACTAAAAAAACTAGGAAAAAATAAAAACTATATGCACGTCAAAAAGAAGATGGGGGGGCGCCTGGGTGGCTCAGTCGGTTAAGTTTCCAACTTTGGCTCAGGTCACGATCTCACGGTTTGTGGGTTTGAGCCCCCCATCGGGTTCTGTGCTGACAGCTCAGAGCCTGGAGCCTGCTTCGGATTCTGTGTCTCCCTCTCCCTCTGCCCCTCCCCCACTCACACTCTGTGTCTCAAAAATAAATAAAAATATTAAAAAATTTTTAAAAAGATTGGTTAAGTCAGAAATAGTATATTTAAACATAAAAATTCTGAATTTCTGACTCTTCTTTTAAAAATTGGAGTATCTGGTGAGTCTAAGCCCACATGCCTAAAAGGGCAGCTGTTGTGTGTAACTGAGAGGTGACGCTCATATAGGGCACATCTGTAGCGTGACATAGTCCCTTCTGTCCTTATGTTACTTCTTTATGTTACTTGCCTGACTCTTGTCAGCATTTGAATTTGTGAGCTCTGATACAGAAGGATCATGTCCCTGGAAAGCGTTCATAATGTGATGCTAAATGAGAAAAANTTAAAAGGGCAGCTGTTGTGTGTAACAGAGGTGACGCTCGTATAGGGCACATCTGTAGCGTGACATAGTCCCTTCTGTCCTTATGTTACTTCTTTATGTTACTTGCCTGACTCTTGTCAGCATTTGAATTTGTGAGCTCTGATACAGAAGGATCATGTCCCTGGAAAGCGTTCATAATGTGATGCTAAATGAGAAAAAGAAGTTTCCATACTATGTGATGAGTATGGTCCCAACTGTGGGTACGGTGTGTGTGTGTGTGTGTGTGTGTGTGTGTGAGACAGAAAGAGAGAGAGAGAGGGAGGGAGGGAAAGGAAGAGAGAAAGAAGTGAGAAAGCGTGTACCTAAATATTAAAAATATTTTTCTCTGGGTGCTAAGTTCATGAGTAACTTTTTTCATGTTTTTCCCTAAATTTTGAACAATAACTTATATTGCTTTGGTAATAAAAAGAAAAGGTACTTTTTTAAAAAGTGCTTGCCCAGCAGGGTTAGCGAGCGCCCACCCATATCGCATTCCGGTCCAGGCAGAACGCTGAAGCCACCCCACTTGACACGTGTCACTTTGTGTCCACTACTTCCTGGGCCACGTCTCTGCAACACACCTTTTCGTTTGACTGCTTCAGTCTTCGAGATGTTCCCACATCACTGGTGGAGACAAATCTTTGTGGCCAAGGATGCTTTCTGGTTCTGACACGCTGCTGCTTTCCCTGTAGAATTTGGAGAGTCTGGTGGCTCAGGACACCACCGGCCCTGTCTTCCACCCAAGGCTCTACCACCTGATGGCCTACGTCTGTATCCTCATGGGCGACGGGCAGAACTGTGACCTGTTCCTGAACACGGCCTTACAGCTGTCTGAAACGCAGGGGAACGTGCTGGAGAAATGCTGGCTGCACATGAGCAAGGCAGGTACCGTCAGCCAGCCCGCGGGGGTGGGGGTCCCCCCCCAGGGAGCCCCCCGACGCCTGCCGCCTCGTCAGCTCTCCCCAAGCAGGGAGGGCCCTCACGGGCCTTTCTGGACTCTTCCTAAAAGGGGCGACGGATCCCTGGGTCAGGCTGTGTGCCGCCTCTTCCCCTTGGGGTTCCCACGGAGCCCCCCTGGCACTCCCTGCACCCCCCCCCCCCCGCGGCCCCCACCA
>NW_027529596.1:1846695-1848154 GCF_008692635.1 Crocuta crocuta
CTGCGCCTCTGCCCCCCCGGAGACGGCGCGCTCTTCCCCCGCAGAGGCCCCCGCCGCGCCCGCACCGCGTGCGCTCAGTATTCGTTGAACACGCGGACGCGCCTGTGCCCCCGGGTGCTTGTTCAGAGCCAGGTGTCGGTACCTGGTTTGCGCAACGTCCGCCATCTGCCTGTGGGTTCACTGGTCTGAAAGCACAAGGATTTGGGACGCCGGGCGGCTCAGCCGGTTAACGCGTGTGACTCTGGATTGTGGCTCAGGCCATGGTGTCGCCGTTTGTGAGATGGAGCCTCACGTGGGAGCACGGGGCTGCCCCTCCCCCATGCGCGCGTGCGTTTTCTCGGTCTCTCTCTCAAAACAAGTAAACATTTAAAAAAAAGCTCAAGGACACTGGACCATTTCTCGCATCAGACCAGTCTTGACCACGTGCCCAGGAACACTGATCTATCTTCACCCTCTCTCTGCCCTCAGGAGCGGTGGTACTCAAACTCCGAGTTAACAGAAGACCAGTGGCTTCAAACCATCTTGAATCTCCCATCGTGGGAAAAAATTGTATCAGGCAAGGTGAACCTCCAGGATGTTCAAAAAAACAAGTTCCTGATGAGAGTCAACATCCTGGACAACCCTTTCTAACCTTCCATCAAAGAGAACAGAGGTTTCAGTGGGACCCCCACGACTCCCCTGTCTCTGGGGCCTGCACATTCTCTCGGGCTCCGGGCCCGGACCAGACCCCGTCTCTCTCCGGGGGCCAGAAAGGGTCAGCGGCCTCGCCGACTCGCTTCCAGCTGTCCACTCGACCCAGTCATTCCCGCGCGGGCGCCGTGTGCGTCCTGGGGAAAGATACGCATTTCAATACGGTTCGTGTTGCGGCAGATGCGTTTGTAGTTAGTCTATTAAACTGAAAATGTTTGTTTCCACGTGTCCGGTCGTCCCATCTTTTGTACGGAGCACAGTGTTCCAAGTGGCAAATCCTCCTCACGGGCCACGAGGGTGAGATTTGAAAAGACACGTTTTTGTGGCACGTTGTTGTGGCCTCCGACGGCCACGGCCAAGCCCGTAGAACCACACGCATCACATCTGCGGAGGTGAAATGTTTAAAGTTGAAACAGCAGTGTTGAGCGGATGCGTTCGCGCCTCCGGGTGGTCCTTTCGCTCCGCTGCGTAGACGAGAGCGTCCGACGTCATCTCGCAGGGGCTGGGCCCCGTCTCCCCGAGCCGCCTGCGGTCCCCCTGGGGCGGGCGGAACCATTCTGAGAGGCGTCCTGTGTCCCTGCGGGGACAGGCGGGGTCCTCGCCCCCCCCCCGCCTCATTTCGTGGGCGCACGCGGTCACCCCGGGCAGGCGCCCCCGGGGCTCCGACGCGGATTCCCAGCCCGGAAGGGGCCCCGCTGACGGCACCGCGCGTCTCTACGGCGCGCTCGGTGTCAGTGGTCTCCACGGCGGCGCCACCGGACAGCGGCTC
>NW_027529596.1:1848333-1848546 GCF_008692635.1 Crocuta crocuta
CACAGAACCCGACGCAGCTCCAGGCTCCGAGCCGTCAGCACAGAGCCCGACGCGGGGCTCGAACTCAAAACCACGAGATCATGACTGAGCCGAAGTCGGACCCTAACCGACTGAGCCCCCAGGGCCTGCCGTTGAAATGCCCAGAGCCCAGGAGCTGCCCTCCAGGAAGGGGGGGCGGTGCGCCCAGCACCCCCTCCCAAACCTGTCCCAGAG
>NW_027529596.1:1849443-1860134 GCF_008692635.1 Crocuta crocuta
CTTCCGCTTCCGCGGCTGCCGCCCCCGCCCTGCGGACGCGCTGCTGGACACGCAGTAGGTTCGGCTCAGGATTCTTTTTAGGGGAAGCGGCTTCAGGAACCGAGAGGAAAGGGGAAGTGATATCTAGCCTGGGTTATTATTTTTAAACGTGAGCCTTTGAAGACTCCTCCACCCTGCAAATTGATGAGTGTGTTGACATTTTTTTTTTCTTAAAAATTTCTTAGGGTTTGTTTATTTTTGGGAGAGACCAAGCGCGAGCGGGGGAGGGGCAGAGAGAGAGGGGGACAGAATCCGGAGCAGCTCCAGGCTCCGAGCCGCCGGCACAGGGCGCGACGCGGGGCTCGAGCCCAGAGCCGTGGAAGTCGGTACCGTCTTCATTGGGTCCTGTGGCGTCCGTGTCTCCGGGCCCGGATGTAGCTCCCGGGTGGCGGCGCGTCACCGCCTGGCCCGGCCGTGTCGGGGTCACAGGCCGACGCGGGCGACACGGGCCCCGGGGCCGGCTCTCCACGCGGCCAGTCGCTAGCTTCGCGTCAGTTCCCTTGTTTTACTTTTTTTTTTAACTATGTGTTTTTTAAGTTTATTTTTTGGGGTAGAGGCAGAGAGTGCTCAGAGGGGAGGGTTAGAGACACACAGAGAGAACCCCAAGCAGGCCCCGCGTCAGCGCCAAGCCCACTGCCCGGCTCGGACCCCCGNAACCGCCCTCCCCCCGCCGCCCGCGCCCCAGCTCTGTTGTTTTAAAGTGGGGGTTTAATACCATCCACTCTATAAGGGTGGGAGTTAATTCAGGAAAGGCACTCAGAATTCCGCAGAAGGAATAACCAAGCAATTATCAAATGCAGAGTTGTGAAGCGACCACATAGGGCTTGTGGGAGAACAAAAGGGGGGGGGGGCACGCATCCTAACATGGCTCTAGAAGTTTCTCTCTGGAAGAAGAAATAGGACTTTCCAGGTTGGGATGTGCTACTCCGTGCTGGAGAGGTTTGGGAGGCCATGGTCCTCCCACGTGGTCTCAGCGGAGCTCCACTGAGGCGGGGGCGGGGTGGGGGGGGTGGTANGTGCAGCAGGCACCGACTTCCCTGAGGACGGTGGACCCCATTCTGTTTTAGAAAGACCACCCGCGGGTGGAGAACGGGTTGGAAGCCAGCTGGGCCCACAGGCAGCCTGGGAGGGGTGGGTGTGGCGAGCCCGCATTTAGGATGGTCCGCAGGAGAGAAGGGGCAGGGGACACAGAGATGAGGTCTTTGACTTGGGAGATACTGGACGTTAGAGATCCTCTGTCTCCGAGACGGGCTTCTCAAGGAGGACGCTCAGAAGTTACAGATTCGTAGGAGCAGCCCGTGCACTGGGACCTGGGAAGCGCCGAGCACTCGAGTCTTGCCAGTGCTGGCGGAGGGACTATCACGGCACCCCTCTCGCTCCGCCCGGGCCCCTGACCCAGCTTCCCATCTGGTCGGGGCGCAGGTCACTGCTCACCCCGAGTCCCCCTCCAGCCCTTGCCAGTCTCTGTGTTTGCTAAGGCCCTTTCACATTCTCCCTGACCCCCCGGGGCCCTCCTGACCGTCCCGTTCCCACTGCTGCTGAAGACCCAGTGGGTCTTCTGTGACCGAGCTCAGCGACACCCACGTAAGCGACTCCTCTTGCGGTTTCAGATCCAGCTGGAGCTGAGCTTGCTGACCCGCGCTGCCCTGTCGGCTCCTGCTCTGTCCCCTGCGCGAAACCCCGTTTGCCTTCAGGACCACATCCCAGTTTCTTAGCCTGGACTGCGTGGCTTTCAAGGCCTGGCTCCCCGCCGCATCCAGTGTTGCGCCAAATCACGCTGGCCTCCCCCCTCTCCCCCCACCCCTGGGCTGTTCTCTCCAGCTGGAATGGCCTCACCAGTCTGTTGTGAGCACGTGCGCACCGCCAGCCGAAGGACTGCCCCCCCGTCCACCCCGGCATGTCCAGCAGAACTGTCTGTGATGAAGGCACGTTCTCGCTCTGCGCCGCCCCCATACTGTCCGGTCCCACATGTGAGCACTTGAGGTGTGGTTACTGTGACCGTGGATCTGGATTTTAAATTCGATTTCATCTTACATCGTGTAAATGGAAATGGCCATGCGGCCACTGGCCGCCATATAGGACGGCGCGGTCATGTCATTGACCTGAAAATGCCTAAGCAGAACCATCAAACATCAAACTGGGACATTTCTGTAGCAAAGAACGATCCCAGCTTTCATCAGAGGGGAGTTATTAATATACAAGAGAAAATGTATCGGGCTCGCCAGCCCAAACCTCGCATCAATATGTATTTCTCCAATTAATGCGATTCCAGGATTGCCAGACTAGTGCTTAGCAGCGGATTTGATGTTGGTCCAACGCCCGGGCATCCACTGGCCAGGCCACTTTGTAACGCTATCCTTCACATCATCCCTTGGCCTCCACGGGAGGGGCTTGCCTTGCATTTTGCAATGACTTTAATGCATGCCCTGCTGGCAGGGAGGAGGCGGCGTGGAAGGTAGTTCTGGAAGAGCCAGGATCTAAAAGCTTGAAATGAATTGAAATAGACAAAACTCACCCCAGGAATGCAAATCTTTCACTTTCATGGTACTTTTGTTTTGTTTTTTGTTTTTTGTTTTTAAGAGAGGCCATGGAAGGCGGCCACTTATTTCCAGCGAGGTGTGAGCCTCCTGTTTCCTTCTCTCCCATGGGCTTTCTCCTCTCTTGCACAACCTCACTTAGCCAACAGTAAGTCATTAGCTCCGCTTCCTCTCCGAGAGCCTGGCGTGTCCGGAGGTGTCTGTCCCGCGTCAGAGGGATTCGTGCTGTGCCCTCTGCCTTGCCAGCTCCGTTCCGGGGTGCAGTGTTGTTCCACAAGCTTGAGCCCTGGGGCCGGGCTCGGGGCCACCGTGCGGGCCACCAGGGGCCGTGTGGCCCGCAGACATTTCACATTCCTTGGGACGAAAATCGTTGAGCAGGCTTTTCAGAAACCCTTCTCCCCCTGGCAGAGCAACTATCTTTGAGAATTGCTTACACAGAGCAAAGGCCGGGGCTTTGACTCAGATAGACGCGTCCAGACATGTTCGAAACAACCCCTCTGGGGTTCCGCCGGCCCAGCCAAGAGCAAGCGCAGGGCTTTGTAAAACGTTCCTCGCTCCTCTGGGCCTGTTGTGCATTCGAAGAGAGTCCCCTCAAGAAAATTAAAAATGTATGTTTCTTTTATCTCATTGAAAGAAACTCTGCAATTAAAAACAAAAAATGATTATTCCAAGGCGGAGAAAGAACCAAGAATGGATCCAGAGTCAAAACTCAGTGTCCTTGGAGTCCGTATCCAGAAGGCAAACCTCGGACCTGCGCAAGCCGACCTTGGCTTTGCCTGGCCCCCAGGCCCCTGGCAGAGCAGCGATTTGGGGACACGGTCACTGAGCCCAAACGTGTCGGGCACACGGCACCAGAGCGCGGGCGCCAAGGCAGATGTGGGAACATTAAACCTGCCAGACTTCCTCTTCCCAGCTGTACAGATTAAGGGGGAAAAAAAAAGAACCCCGAGCACCGCAGCCCGGGCCCTGCGAAGGGACAGACAGTCCAGCCCAGATGGAGCCGAGAAGGGACAATGGCTCAACATCCTGTTTGCGGGAAGAAAGGGAAGCTGGCAGCCACAGCCCTTCTGGGGGCTCGAACACTCGGCTTCCTTCCTGGGGCTGGGCTCCCGCCCCTCGTGGTTCCCAGCCCCGAGTGAACGGGGAGGGGCCCCCAGCGGCTCCCCCGGACATCAGATCCGGCTTCCAGGTGCCCAGGGGCCCGCAGGATGGGCCTTCCCTGCACGGCGGCGCCCGCTGCAGAGGACCTACCTGCGCCCTTCGTCTTCACTAGTTCATCAGCGCCGTGACAGTCACAGCACCCCTGGGACGCACAGAAACCAGACAACTAGAGGCAGCCTAACCTCCACAGAGGCAGAGATGGTTTAACATACAGCACATGCGCGCCTGGGCGGCTCAGTGGAGCGTCCGACTTCAGTTCAGGGCATGGTCTCACGGTCCATGGGTTCGAGCCCCGCGTCGGGCTCTGTGCTGACGGCTCGCAGCCTGGAGCTGCTTCAGATTCTGTGTCTGCCCCTCCCCTGCCCACACTCTGTCTCTTTCTCTGAAAAGTAAATAAACATTAAAAAAAATTTAAATACAGCGCATCTAGCCAAGAGAAGTTCGCGTGGGTGTTAAGGGCTAATGGCTTGGCTCCTTCCCTCCTCACACGGAAGCCTGTCTGATGCAAGCTGAGGGGAGTGAACTGCAGCCTCCTAGGATCTTGTCTGTCTCTGAAACAGGCATCCTTCTGGAACCTCATCTGGACCCTGACTTGACGAAACTATTGTTAAAATGCCATTTTTAAGAGAAGGAGAAATTTGAGTGTTAGATGACATCAAGGAATTGCTTAAATGTGTTTTTATTTTTATTATTTATTTTTTTATGTTTATTTAAAACAAAATTTTAAAGGTTTTATTTCTGAGAGAGAGAGAGAGACAGCGTGAGCAGGGTAGGGTCAGAGAGAGAGGGAGACACAGAATCGGAAGCAGCTCCAGGCTCTGAGCTGTCAGCACAGAGCCCAATGCGGGTTCGAACCCATGAACCAAGAGATCAATGACCTGAGCTGAAGTCAGACGCTGAACTGACTGAGCCACCCAGGCGCCCCTAATGTTTGTTTATTTTTGAGAGACAGCAAGAGAACGAGCAGGGGAGGGGCAGAGAGAGAGGGAGACACAGATCCCGAAGCAGCACCAGGTTCCGAGCTGTCAGCACAGAGCCCGACGCAGGGCTTGAACCCACAGACCACGAGATCATGACCTGAGCCAAAGTCGGCTGCTTAACCGTTGACTGAGCCACCCAGCACCCCTTAAATGTGTTTTTTAAAAACTGTTTCTGGAATAAATTAAAAGCCAAATAATAAAAATAAAAACTGCTTCTGGGGGCCCCTGGGGCCTCTTGATTGTGGCTCAGGTCATGGTCTCATGGTAGTGAGACTTAGCCCCATGTTAAGCTCCATTCTGAGCATGAAGCCTGCTTCAGATTCTCTCTCTCTCTCTCTCTCTCTCTCTCTCTGTGTCTTCCTCTTTCACAGTCTCATTTCTCTAAAATAAAATTAAAATTAAAAAAATAAATGTGTCTGTTAAATGTGACAAGATATTATGGTTGTGTAACAAAATGTACATTTTTTTTTAAATTTATTTTGTGAGGGAAGGGAGGGAGAAAGGACACGAGCAGGGAAAGGGCAGAGAGAGAAGTTGGAGAACCTCAAACAGGCTTCGCACCACCCACTGGAAGCCCAGTGCGGGGCTCGAACTTATATACGCATAAATGTGCATATTTTTATAAGATGCCCATCAAGGTGTGTAGGGGTGAGCTGCGCTGTTTTGGGATTTAAGATCATTCAGAAAAGGGGAAGAAACAAAAAGGGGCAGATGCAGCAGTCGCTGAGGATGGATGTACAGAAGTGGGTTCTACTGTTCCCTTTTGTGCCTGTTTGAAATTCTTTATAACAAAACCTCGAATACGCAGGAAAGCACGCAGGGCGGGAACCGCGGTAAGACAGGTGTCACTTCCCTCCGCCAGCGCCACAGACGCCACTTCCCTCCTCCCACGGCTTCCTCGGCCCCTTGGGAGGAGGAGGTCTCTGGTTCCCACGTCCAAGCTGCTTGGCCCTGGAATCACCCAGAAGGGCCAGGAGGGAGCCGTCAGCGGTTAGGGGCTAAGATAGAGTCTGAGATTCCCCCCTAAATAGTGGCCACAGCAGCCGCCGGGAAGGGACTGTTCGGTTGGCAGGGTCCCTGCGCGACCGCAGGACTCAGTTCCCCCCCGGGAGGAACCCACGAGCCGCAGGAAACTCGCAGGTTTCAGTTTAGCCGCCCGCGGGCGCTGAGGGCCGTGTCAGCTGGGAAGGAGGGGTGAGGCCGGAGCCCCCGCCGCCCTGGGGTCCTCCGCCGCCCTGGGCCGGAGCCTCTGCCCTGGGCCGGGAGCCGCTGCCATGGGCCCGGAGCCGCTGCCATGGGCATCTGCCCTGTTACTACATCGCTGGAAGCCAGTGGCGCCGCCGCCCTCAGCAGGCTGTCCCTGTGTTGTCCTCTGAACAGAGGTGAAGGCCGCTGGGCCTCTGTGTCTCCATCAGCTGCACACCCACCCCCCTCACCTCACCCCTGACGGGCTCAGGCACCCCGCACACGCGCTGGGGTAAGGAAGAGGTCCTTTTTTCCCCCTTTTTCTGTTTCTGGTGAGCGGTGCCAGGGGCGCAGTGTAAGAACAGGGCGTGGGCTCCGACGGGCCCAGGCCCCCCTGCCTCCCTGGATCTTGTTAGCCAGTGACCTTGGGCAGGTCCTATGCCCTAAGCATGACATGGTCTTTCTAAAACTGGGTTTGCGGTTAGTACAAGCAGCGCACACTCACAGTGCCATGCGGAGGAAGAGATGCAGAGGCCCTGGCACGCAGCAAGTCCTTAGTAGCTGTTAGTTATTTCTGTGACGTCCCGTCGCTCCCACTGTGTGCAAGTCCTTGAGGAGCTTTGCCTTGTTGGTTTTATTTCCTAATCTTGGCACGCTGCCTGGCGCGGGGCGCTTCTCAGTCCTTGCTGAAGGAATAACCACCACCATCTAACCAGGGAACATTTACAAAACTTTTTAAAAAATGTTTATTTTCGAGAGCCGGAGCGTGAGTGGGGGAGGGGCAGGGAGCGAGGGAGACACAGACTCAGAAGCAGCTCCAGGCTCCGAGCCGTCACCACAGAGCCCGCTGCGGGGCTGGAACTCACGAACCGTGAGATGATGACCTGAGCCGAAGTCAGACGCTCCATTGAGCCACCCTGGCGCCCACCAGTACACACAGGTGCAGAACATGCTCCAGGCGGAGAGGGGAATGGCAGGCAAAGGGCCTGGGGCCGCACACGTCCGATGTTTCTGAAGAGTAAAGGAGGCCAGTGGTGGCCAGAGTGAAAAGGCTCTTCCCTCTTTTTCTACTTGGTTAAAAATGAACACATGACACAATTCAGTAATTGAAAAAGATGTATTAAAATATTCACAGAAGTACAACAATTAAGAAAGGAGAAAACAAAAAATAATAATGAACTTGACGGTTTTCCCCTAGCTGGATACATTGCCATTGAAGAACTACAGGTGGTCTGGAGTTTGCACTTGGAATCCCTCCCAGGTGGTCCCCTACAGAAAAGTGTGACTTTAAAAGGTCTCATTCTGCCAGTAATTAGACATGGAAAAGGCAGCTCGGATGGTGAAAGCAACCCCACTGCTGTCCTGTGTGGCCAGGCCCAGGAGCACCAGCTCATAAGAGGAAGGCCCCCCAAATCCCAGGAGGTTAGGAAAAGCCCCGCCCCCGAGGTGCTCCACCCAAGTTTCCAGCAGTTTCCTTCAGACAAGCCTGCCCCACGGACCCGGTGGGCAGCGGGGGGCGCTGCGGTGTGGTGGGGGGCTGTCCGCCACCGTGCGCCCGCTGTCAGCCCGAGGTGTCCTCCTGGGTGGGGGTGGGGGCCCTGGGGGGGTGTGTCAGGGGCGCAGGGCGGGTTCTGGGTAGCAGCCTCACAAGCACAGGGTCCCAGCAAGGAAGGGACGGAAATCAGGACGCCTGCTGTAGGTGACTTCGGAATGTATACTTTCTTCCTAGACCTGCGCAGAAGAAGGAGAGCGGCCCTTTGCTCTGTGAAAAGCGGCCTTAAGGAAACATTGCACATGGAAAAGCACACGCTTGGTCTCTCGACAATTTGTGTTCTTTCTGCCTTCAAACCAGTCCTGGTCATGGATTTTCACGGTGGGAAAGGTTTAGCAAGAATATCGGTAACTTGCTTGAAGTTACCCACCCTCCCCAACACGTGCGTGCATGTGCGCACACACAGGCACACATCTTCTAAAGGCTCCTTCAGCTCTACCAATGGATGCAGGAAAGTTCTAGGAGGCAAGGGAAAAGTGGGCCGGTTGGCAGCAATGTCTCGGGGAACCCTCTGCATCCCTGGCTGGCTGGGGGGGTCCTTAAAACTCAGCTTCGAATTCCCAAGCAAAGGTGACAGAAGGCAGGGAGGCAAAGCAGCTCGTAGCGCCCTCCAGCTGAAGGGGAGAAAACCCAGCCGTCCTCACACGTGTTCTGTGGTCGCTAGTCAGTATTCGTCCCCTAACTGGGCTCTCACATTATTTTGATGGGGAAAAAATATTCCATTAAAACCAAATAATCTAGAAAAAGGGGGAAGGACCATATAAGTGTTTGATGATCTCCACCATGCTTTGCATTCCCAGCAAAAGATAAAAAACTCATAGGCTTGACATGGGGTGGGGGTAGTCAGTGGAAGAAAAGGAGTTATTGGAAAGGGTATCCAAATTGTCTAGATTTTTCCTCATCTCATTGCTTCTCAATTCCGTGTAATAGGAAAGTGGGGGAAAAAAAAGTAAAGACAAAAAGAAAAAAACAAACCTCCAAAACCCCCAAAACAGGAAAGAGAAGAGGTTTCTGAAAGAAGAGTGCTAACGGTCCTGCCTGCTGATCTGAAAAACCTAGACTATCCTGAACTTCCGAAGTCACGGTGAGGCTGGTGAGGCTATTACCGAGCTGAGCCCTGACTGACGTTGCCTCTTCCCAGAATCATGACGGAAGCTTTTATAAAGAGGATTCCCCAGAGAGCGAGCGAGCTCTGGGGGTGCTGCAGGCTGGCTTTCCCATGAGCCCATCTGGGCCTGTTTACAAGGAAGCGAGACCCCCCCCGCAGCTGTTTGGGGACCCTTATTCAGGCAGGAAGGCCTCTGGCAAAGAATGTAAGAGGTACCTTTTAGTCTCCAAATGGTATCGAACTCCTCAAGCGAGGCGCTTTCTACTTCAATTATATACATGGCATTGATCTGAAAGTGCCTAGAAAGAAGTGACCTTGGCCTTCATCCTCTGCTAGTCTTGTGCCGGCAGGTCCACAAACAGATACGGTGAAGGGTGTGACGTTAAAGTCCGTCTCCCGCACATAAAGAAAAAAAAAAAAAAAAAAAAAAAAAAAAAAAAAAAAAAAAAAAAAAAACCCCCCCCTGNGAAAGAGTGGAAAATCATACTATTATAATGAATTCAGCCTCTAATCCTAATCCCTGGCATGCTGTTTAATATCCAAATGAATCATAACCTCTACTTTCTTCAATCCAGCAAGACCTAATCAGTACCATTGGAGAAAGTGCTGCCTTGGGAGCTGCAGGCATGGTTATCTGGGGAGACATGAATTTAACTTCATCTAAGGTAAGGTAGGATCTTGAAGGCATAGTTAATATTATTTAGAGTATTTGTTCTTTTCTTCTGGAGCTAACTCCAGCGGGAGCTCTCCTGGCTCCCACAAAAAAAAAAAAAAAAAAAAAACAAAAAAAAAAGAAAACAACAAAACAAAAAACCCGCCCTGTATTTCAGAGAGAAAAACACCAAAAAAAATTTTCCAACTGTGTTTAAGTGGCAGAGCTCGGCAGACAGCCTGACAGGTGGTGTGGACACTGGGTAGAGGCCACCGGGACGCGCTTCCGGGTGCTTCCGGCGTTAGCACCCCCGCTCCCCAACCACGATAAAAGCTAAGACTGGTTAAGCCCTTAGACCAAAGGGCCACGTCTACTAGAATACAAGGATCCACTACCTCCACATCTAAAGGACAGTGACAGGAATGGGTTTGTGACTTTGCTCAACCGTAAATGACCCTGAAAGGAAGCACAAAACGGCAAGACCATTGATACACACGTCGAATCATAGCATCTCATCATGCAACACTGGCCCCTGCGTGGGATTAAATAGAATAGTTCTGCGCATCATCCATCCACATCTCTTCCTCCGTGGACACACGTGTGCTCGTCCTTGCCCAGGTCTCCAAGGTCACACGTGGTCACGGGCTACATTTTCTGCACAAGAGTCCGGTCTGCGTCTGCTTCTCGCTCAGGCTGTGTTCTTGCGGATGTGTGCGTACACCACAGACTCTGACCTGTTAATCTTGTCACTGTGATGTCCGCCAGAGTGGTCTAACTGCGCATAGATGACCGGGCCCTGGGGAAGACAAGGACAGTCAGGGGTCTGGGAAAACGGGCGGCCCCTTCCAGGGCAGGTTCCAGATTAAGGGGCTCCTTCTTCTGAAGGAGTGAAAGTCAGTCTGGGACTGACTGGCTTTTTCACAAGGTTGGCTCTGCTCTGGTGACGGCGAACGCTGGTGTGCAGAGGGGTCACCTCATTCGGTCTGGCTGCGTATCTGGGAATTTCTACACGAGGTAACGCTCCTCAGCAATTACCCTCATCTTAGTACCTGTCACAGGCTTCCTCCACCCTTGGAACGAGGGTCAGAGTTTTAAGGACAAAGACGGGGACCTGTGCCGACCCAAGACCCACTGACACCGTGAGCCTCAGAATGTCGCACGCAGGACACCAGCGTGTGGGATGCCAGCAAAGTCAGGGACAATTGGAACTGGTCACTTTGTACACTCTGCAAAGGCATCTCACGACTCCGCCACGTAGGCACTTAGAGTGTGACCCTTTCAGTCTGATCCTATCATAACCAATACAAGTACTGCTGCTCTGATGGTGAAGATCAGGTGACTCTTTATCCTGTTTGAAAACAGTAACCCAAGAAGCCGTGATGTAAAGAAAGCCCTGACGGACGCGTGTGGGCTGCCGGGGGTCGGGGGCGGGGGGGGACTCCTGGGGAGGAGGTCTCAGCAGAGGCTGGGGTCGCCG
>NW_027529596.1:1860338-1862207 GCF_008692635.1 Crocuta crocuta
TGGCACACACCAGGCCTGGGCCTGCATTTCATGACCCTTACAGCCCCTGCCAACCCAGAGATTCTACAATCGAGAACAATGACAACAACAAAATGGCCCTGACCGGAAGAGAAAAGTGCAGTTATGACCCCGAGGCGACTGTTCTCCCCGGAAACTCTCCCTGAGAAGTCGAATTCAGAATCGTAAGCTCGGTCGCCAAAAGCCTGTGTTTCGACTAAGCGTCCTCACTCCCACCTACGAGCCCACGGTGATCCCCCCGGGGGCGTCACGGCGGGGCGGGGGGGCGNGCGTGAGGCGCCGGTGGAGGCCGCCGCGCTGCCCCGAGCAGAAGGCCCGCCCAGCCCGCCTCGAGAAAGGGGAGCCCAGCAGACGGTGGCCATTTCAGGCCATTATGTTTTGGGTGGTTTGTTACACGGCGTAGGTGACGGGCACACAAGGGGGTGGAAAAGAAAGAGGAGAGAGCAAAGAAGAAAAAGAACACGGTAGTCTGAGCACCGGTCAGTAAATGTGCAAATGCCAGTAAGGACTCCGTGTGGGACACTTGTCCCGTGACAAGAGGGCACAGCAATCTGGTGAAAGCGACCGGGAAGCCACGGAAGAATAAAAGGAATTCCCTCCTGTTGACAGACTCGGTGTCTACAAACTGCTCACCACTGGCCAACGCCCTCACCCTCCCTCCCTCTTACAGGGGGTCCTGAGGTGGGGGGGGGGGGTTCTGTCAGTGCAGCGCCTGCACCAGTGCTGGGGGGCGGTGCCATCTGGACCCAAAGGCGCCCGGGCTGTGGGTCAGGACCTGGCATCTGCTGACAGAACAGTCTGCAGCCGCATCTCGGGGGCCTGGAAGCTGGAAGTGCCCTTGATCTCGCGGAACACGGAGGAATCAGGGGATCGAGACGGACTGGGAAACGGAGCTCTAGCTCTTTCTACTGTACACCCGGCCACTCACCCTTCCGCCCTCACTTTGTTTTGGGGGGGGCAGGAACTTTGCCACCAAGAAGTAACAATAATCAAGTGAAAAACTGCTCTGGAAATATTTTTTCCCAACTATGTGCTACACAAATTACCCTTAATTGCCTAAAATGTTTCAAGAAACGAACGGCTTGACCCAGGTCTTTTCCTTCAACGCCAATTAGAGATAAAAATGACTCCTGAGTTCCAGGTGTATGAAATGTACTCCAGTATAAAACATACTGGGGAGGGGAAGGGGGAGGGTTAAGGAGGCCTATTGGGGCGCCTGGGGGCCTAATCCGTTAAGCGACCGACTTTGGCTCAGGTCATGATCTCATGGTTCAAGGGTTCGAGCCCCGCGTCCGGCTCTGTGCTGACGGCTCGGAGCCTGGAGCTGCTTCAGATTGTGTCTCCCTCTGTCTCTGACCCTCCCCCACTCATGCTCTGTCTCCCTTTCTTTCTCTCTCAAAAATAGATTAAAAAAACAAAAAAAGGCCTATCTCCGAACAGGTACTAATTACGCCGAAGCCACCGTGTTACGCGTGTCCCACCGCCCCTTCCCATGGTCTGGTCTCCACGACACCTGAGCCCCGGCACAGGCACCGCCACGGGAGCACATCCGCCTTCACCGCGCGCTCAGCGACTTTCCCCCAACACCCTTCTCAGCGCCCATGGCAACGCGCAACGGCCGAGGGAAGCGAGGCCCAGGACGGAAAGAGTAGGAAGGAACCGGGCGGACGCGAAGGTACCGGAAACAGAGCCCGCCTCCCGGCCGGAAAGCTGTGGCTCCAACGCCAGCTCTGCCCTAACGAGAGACCTCGAGCAAGTGACTCAACCGCGCTGAGCCTCAGTCTCGTCCTGCGTAAAACGGGGACCAGAGAGCGTGCCGCGTGCGGCTGCTGTGAGAGAAGGAGGCGGCGA
>NW_027529596.1:1862218-1910312 GCF_008692635.1 Crocuta crocuta
CAGGACTCACCAGCCCCCTCAGTCACCCCCATACCTGCCTGTGGCATAACCAAACATGAGCCATTTCTGGAAAAGGATCTAGAAAGCCAACCATTCAGAAAAGAAACCCACCAGAATGATTTTAAACTAAGCTTTGCAAAGGAAGAGTGGTAATTCTCACCCTGACGCCCAAATACTCTTAAGTGGCGCCTCACACCCTGGCTAATCCAGCCTTCCACTGCGGTTCGCCGGACAAACCTTAATTTGGGTTTGGTGTTCGCCCTCCCTTTGCTCCGTAAATGAGCTCACCCCGCCCCACCCCCAGGGATGAGGCCAGTCGTAACTCCTATCCCTTTGCAGATGACTGGAAGGGGCGTCAGCGTGTGACCCAGGCCCAAAGGGGACTCAGAAGTTTGCTGGGGGGCTTCTGGTAAAGGTTTCCCTCCATAATAAAAACTGCACAGGGGGAGATTCAGCTCTTCCCCGTGGCCCCCTCCCCCTTGCCTTTTCTGGAGGCTGTGGGAAGGAGCCAGAGAACAAAGACCATATGCAGAGGATGAAAGAACACGATGGAAAGAACTCTTATTGATGGCACTGTTGGGCACAAACCTGACAATCACAGTGCTTGGAGCTCTTGTGAGTTAATAAACCTTTTTTTTTTAATGTTTATTTATTTTTGAGAGACAGAGTATGGGCGGGGGAGGGGCAGAGAAAGAGAGAGACACAATCCAAAGCAGGCTCCAGGCTCTCAGGTGACAGGGCAAAGCCAGGTGTGAGGCTCGAACTATGAACTGTAAGATCGTGACCTGAGCGGAAGTCAAACGCTTAACCAACTGAGCCACCCGGGAGCCCCATTAACCTCTTACTTAATTTTAAAGCTACTGTTACTCAAGCTTTCTGTTACTATCCAATCATAGTAGCCTTCCAATCATAACAGAAATGGTGACCAAGGACTGACAAGTAACACAGCAAACTGAATGTCCTGTCTGGATGTTCCAGCTTTTGCGAATTTCCTTATCAGTGCACTCCTGCTGTTTCTCTTCTTCTGATAAAATAACATGGAGTTACTTACTCATCCAAGTGGTCATTACTAACGCTATTAGATCAGACGCCACCTGCAGGTAGGAAATGGAAGGTTTTGTAGATCAGGGAACGTGTCACGATAGAACGCTTGGAAGAAAGCACCAAGGGACAGTCTGCAAATACTCCCATCCACCCCCCACTTCACTGATCTGATAGCTAACGTGGGCAGCCACTGCCTAAACTGGTTCTTATAAAGCCCAGTGCACCAGGGGCCCTTATAATTAAAAACAGAAATATGGGGGGGCGGGGCGCCTGGGTGGCTCAGGCAGTTAAGCATCCAACTCTTGATTTCAGCTCAGGTCTTGACCTCAAGATTGTGAGTTTAAGCCCCACACTGGGTTCCATGCTGGGTGTGAAGCCTACTCTAAAAGAAACATAAAAGGGGAAGAAAAATGAGAAGATCATCTTGCCCCAACCCATCATTTCAGAGATGAGAACAGAAGCTGAAGTTAAATAACTCTCCCCACGTTAACCTCACTGGCTAGAACACGCTAGTTTGTAACACATCACTAATTGGTTTTTTTTTTTAATTTTTTAAATGCTTATTTATTTTTGAGAGAGAGAAAAAGGGAGAGCATGAGCAAGGGAGGGGCAGAGAGAGAGGGAGACACAGAATCTGAACCAGCCTCCAGGTCTGAGCTGTCAGCACAGAGCCCAACGCAGGGCTCGAACCTGCTGACTGTGAGATCGTGACCTGAGCTGAAGTTGGACGCTAAACCGACTGAGCCACCCAGGCGCCCTGTACATTATTAACTTTTAAAACACTACCCTGGCGTTTACCAAAATATAAAGATTTCCTCAAAGCTGTTTGTCAGGGTATTAAAAAAAACCAATAACAACTTCATTAGGATATACATGAAAATTCTCCACATAACGGAAAAGCCTAAAGATGTTCTTAACGCGCCTGGAGACGCCAAAGTTCTCAAGGACAGGGTGAGGTGCTGAGCACCCCCTCGTTTCCCACGTCCGGCCCGCACTGCACTCACACGTGCGTGGAAGTGGTCAAAGCAGAACATACAAAGGAATGACTGGATTCTTAAAAGAACTGTTGTTTGGTTGTGCACAACTTATAAAAGGTATTTAACCTACAAATTCCCTAATCAGGTCACTTCTCCCAAACTGTGAAAACCACCGTGCCCTTAGTTTGACCAAACTGAAGGCAGAGAAAACCATAAGGATTCTGGAGAGAACGACTTCCATTACATCCTCTGGTGCTGAAATGCACACACCCCTGACACACTGACTGAAGGCAGCACGTGACGGCGGATAAAAGCACACGTTGGGCCCTGCTACTGCTCATGGCGCTTCCGGAGTGAACGAGGCAAATATTTTCACCTCCCCACAGCATTCCCTGCCGTAAGCTGACATGACCACTGAATGCAAATCTAAGTGAAACAAAAACCAGAAGACAGATTTGCCAGGAAATCACGCGGTCCACTTCCAAGCCTTGTGTGAATTGGCAAAGGATTTATAAATTCCGGAAACAGCTAAGGCAGAAACTAGTTTTAACAAGAACAGTCGTAAGATAACAGGCATAGTAGGCAAGATAAAAATAACCAGGTAAGACAAAGGGTACCAGGTACCTGCTACCTGAACCTGAACAGAAACCCTGCTTTACGACAGGATGCGGAAGAGAAGGGGCCTTCAGGGGTCTGCACCCAGCACGAAGGGACTAACCCAGGGCGCGACCGTGAGGAGTGCCACAGAGCTAACCCGGCGTCACCTGGCAAACGCTGCAGAATGACTACAGAGATCGACCCGGTGCGGGAATTCTCACCCGCCTCTAGATGCCACCGAATCAGGCCTGGGCAGAGCCCTGGGGTTTACTCGCCGGAAGTGCAGCAGTCTCTGGCTCAGGGACAGCAGGGAGCAGGGTGTGCACTGAAAACGGGGCGAGCCTGCTTCCTGCACAGCAGGCCCTCATCTCTCCTTCCTCTGCTCAGCTCCCAAGCCGGAAATCCGATCTCTTTCTGGAAAGACTGACTAACTCAAGGGAAAAGACCCTTGACAACTGATACTTACAGGTCCCGAAATGGAAAAGAGCCAGCATTTTGGACAAACAGTGAAGCCCACCACCCAGCAAGCTCTCATCTCTCATAAAGAGCTTATGAGATTTGAGTACCTTATTTTTTTAAATGATTTTATTTATTTTTGAGGGGGAGGAGAGAGGGAAAGCGAGGGGGTAACAGAGGATCCAAAGTGGGGTCTCTGCTGTCAGCACAGAGCCGGACGTGTGGCTTGAACTCACAAACTGCGAGATCGTGACCTGAGCTGAATTTGGACGCTCACCCAACTGAGCCACCCAGGTGCCCCCAGATTTGAGTACCTTAAGTATGCATGGATAGCCAGGGATCATTGGGCTTTTGAGTAAAGTTTCTAGTATGAAAGACAGAAATAATAAGAGAAAAAGGTAATTTAAAAGAAACAGCAAAATCAAGTGATGGGAGAAAACATTTAAAAAAAAAATCACATAAAACAGAAGAAAAAATGATATACTCAGAGAGAGAAGACCATGCATTCATGAAAACAAGTACAGAATGTTATAATTCGTAAGAAACAACTCTTGAAAATAAAAAGCAGGAATTTAATATTCAATAAGAGTTGGAAGTAATGTTGCAGAATATTTTAAATTTTATTTCATGCTTATTTATTTTTGAGAGAGAAAGAGACAGAGTGCGAGTGGGGGAGGGGCAGAGAGAGAGGGACACACAGAATCCGAAGCCGCTCCAGTCTCTGAGCTGTCAGCACAGAGCCCGATGCGGGGCTCGAACTCATAGGCTGTGAGCTCACGACCTGCTGAAGTCGGACACTTAACCAACTGAGTGAGACACCGAGGAGCCCCATGCAGAAATTTTCTAGAAAGCAGAACAAAAACTACAAAACAAAAAATAAGAAAACTAAAGGACTGATCTAAGAGTTAGTTGGTCCAATTCCTAATAGGAATTTCCAAAAGAAAGAACAGAAAATGGAAGGAAGAGAATTTTTTCAGAATAATGGAAGAAAATATCCTAAAACTGGAGAAGGACGATTTTCAGATTGAAAGAGCCCACAGAGTATGTGGCACAATGAATGAAAAAGACCCACGATTTTATAAAATTTCAGAACACAAGGGACGCTAAAGATTCTGCGACGGGGAATGAAGCCCGTACCAAAGAAGCAGGAATCAGAACCAGCTACTTGGCACTGGAGGCCGGAAAAACCGACAGCGCCTCACAATACTGAAGGAAAACAACTTACAGCCCGGAACCCTACCCACCCTAAGTGCTGACCACCTTAGAGCGAGGAGTGAACACCTGAGACATGCTAAAAACCAACGGGTTCTCTTATGGCTTCAGGGGTCAGCAGGGCTGCGTGACCCTGGGGGCCCGGGGAGAACCCACCCCTCGCTCTTGCCAGCTTATGGGAGCTGCCTGCACTCCTCGGCTCGAGACTCTGCCCTCCACCTTCCAATCTCGGACTCTGACCCTCCTGCCTCCCTTTTCCGAGGACCCCTGTGGTTACACCGGGCCGCACGGATCTACAGGGTCCCTATTCCAGTGCCACTTTAGCCCCACGACTAAGGCTTGACCATTGTGAGGACAGCAGCCAATGTTCTGTACGAGGTCTCTGCACTCGGCTCTTAGGAACACAAACACTTCCTGGCCTCTAGGATATCACATAACCTACTGCTTTTCAAGCGGATCCTCCTCGGGCTGCAGGGGGTCCCCTCCCACGCACGCAAAAATCTGTGCTCAGAAAGGGCTCAAGGGAGCCCCAGCACTCCAGACGCCTGACTCTCTTCCTCTGTGGTACTTTGCTTCAGAAATCCCAGCTAGGTCGGCCCCTGGCTTCTGCCCTCCAATTCAGTGAGAGACCGAGCTCCCTTTCTGTCCCCCCTACACCCCCCGCCCCCCTGCACTGCAGTGTGGAGACTGCTTCAAGGTGGTAAGCTCAGACAATCACAGGACTCCTTTCTCTGAGGGGTCACGATCCCATTCAACCTGCTTTCCGGCGTCCCAACCCCCCCCTTTTTTTTCCCCTAGTTTGCTTTCAGCAGGTGAGCAACTCCCAAAGCACTTCAAAAGTGGAAGAAAATGTTTCCATGGTTTTTTAGATCTTATGCCTGAGCATCCCGCCTTTATTCATAACCCTATTCTCATTCACGATCCAAATGGGGAAACTGAGGCATCTGAGGTATACGGTGTTATCTGAGAGGGACAGACAGACTAGGAAGAAGTCATGAGCCCTGATGCTGATACGACAGAGAATGTGCTGTCTAGAAACTTGAACTCTAGCCCTAATTCTGTTGTTAGCTGGGCACATGTTTTTAGTAATTTAGGATCACGATACCTCAGTTTCCTCACCACATCCTAACAACTATAGAATAAGACTGTGGGTATTAATTCCACAGAACACTGTTCCTCTTTCCTTTACTTCTTTTTAAATCCGTCCGACCTCCAAAACTCCTCAGGGAAAAGCTGTAACTGACCAAATTCCTTAGGATGCTTTCGACCCCAGGAAAACAGAATTGCTCTACTGTAACAGGATTGTACTAGGCTGTGGGATTTTTGCCATGCCACAATTATAGTTACAAAACCCAGTATTAACATGATCCTAGATTCTGTGCTAAGTTCCAAATAAAAGTTCTTTCCCTTCTATACTTAAAAAAAAAAAAGTTTATTTATTTAGAGAGAGAGCGCGCGCATGAGCAGGGGAGAGGCAGGGGAGAAAGAGAATCCCAAGCAGGCTCTGCACTATCAGCAACGAGCCCGACGCAGGGCCCGAGCGAAACCGTGAGATCATGACCTGAGCCGAAATCAAGAGTCAGAGGCTTAAACGATTAACCCACCCAGCCGCCCCTTCTGTACCTTCTATAAGAAATAGAAATCAATGCTTTTCCTTGTTCCTCAAGCCCACCAATTACCCAGATAAATGTTTCCTTTCAACTTCTAACGAATTCATGTAATCTTTTTATTTTCAATACCAAGAACATCAACCCTTTCCTGCTGATTTCTGGTCTTACAGAGGACCTCGCAACAGCATCTAGTTCTTTAGATTTGTTGCCTTAAGCAATTACGGAATCCCACCTGACCAAAAGCCGTGTCCTAATTTCACCTGGGCCAGAGGAGCCCCGCTACAGGTGACCAGTCTGTTAGTGGTGGTTCGGTGGAGACCTTTCCTCAGGCCGGAGCCTCCTCCCCATCCTCGCCTGCAACGCACCTAAGCCAGCTCTCACGGCCCCTTCCTCTCCTGCCCTGTGACCTGTCTCCCGGCTCAGCGTCATCTCGGGCACCAGGCAAGCGACAGAGCGCGGGGCGGGGGCAGAAGCGCAGGCGGCCGTTACCTGGTGGGATCCGGAAGGCAGGCTCTTTACCAGACCCTCTGTGTCGCACGGGGACTTGCGCGGAGGCTGCTTAACCGGTGACACACTCTCTGAGGTACTGCAGCTGGTTAGGTGGCAACGTGGACAACAAATGTGAAACAGATAATAATGAATTAATTAAAATGAATGGGAAAAAATATAGAGATGCCAGTGAGGACAAGATGGAGCCGCGGGTAAAACAAAACACGACAGAACAATGGGCATCAAAATGGTCACGGATCTCGACACGGCTTTTTATCCCTGACTCTACCGTCCCCGAAGCCAGGGAGCCCACTCCGGGGTAAACGCGGAAACTGCACTGCACTCGGCGGGGAAGGGCCTGCGGCTGTAAGGCCCTGTGTCCTGCTGCTGCTTTGTGTTTTTCTCCTGCGGTCGCTCCTCTAGGACAAAGGTCTGCGGGAGCAAGCTACGCCTTCCTAACAGCCATTCAAGGCAAACCTCAGCTGACCGTTATTTCGAGACCGTCAGCCCCGTGTCCGGGCTCATCTCATTCCTTTCCCTCCCCCAGTTCCCCACAGCCGGTGGCCCCACTGAAACTACAGCCAAACCAAAGTCAGCCCAGGAAGTCACGAGTGGTAAGAAACTGGAATGCACATCACACCAGCTGAACTTTTTCAAGGGCTTGGGGGTCTTCAACCACAAGCATGATCTCATAAATAAAGAGGGGAAGGCGAATGCCGGGAGGAAGCTCGTTAGGGATTCTCTCCTGGTACCTGTCAGAGCTTTAATCCTTTCTGATGTATCTGTAAGGAAAATCTTAGGAGTCTGGCAAGGTTCACACTCAAGTGTTACTAAGACCGAAGCAAACTTGTGTTTAAACCTCGTCTCCTCTGAAATGGGCAGCTCTGCATCCCAAGTGAAAATGGCCAGAGTGTCTAACACTGAGAGGGTCTCAACCACCAGTAACACAACTCACGTACGAAAGAACACTAAAACACGCACACACACACAAACACACACACACTCACAGCCATTCTACATGAAGAACACATATATTCGGATCATCGTACAAGCTCTAGGAAACCTGACAACCCAATTTCACCAGGCTGGTATGCTCGACAGGTTGTCAGGGCAAACGCAGGACATATTTGCAGACAAACTAATCACCGTTGGGTTAGCTCGGAGCAAGGTAGTTACTTGTCAACAAGGGGGGCGGGCTGGATACGTACACATGACTGTTAACAGCAACGGGCAATGTGATTAGTTACCATGGGTCTAGTGTAGGTGGAAGAAGACCCCAGCCCTGTTACAGTCCCAGTGTGTCGTCTATGTCAGCTTTTCTTAAGAAGCGGAAGATAAGCAGGATCTGATCCCGGCACACCAAGGTAGAGAGAGGGAAGGGAAAAAAAAACAACGAAGTAAGAAGAAAAGCAGCATTCGTGACGCATGCAGGATTCTAAGGCACGCTCTGTGCCCTTTGATTAAGCCCAAAGCAACAGCTACAGAGGCTGGCATGTCCCCACCTGGATTAGTCTCGTGCTGAAGACCAACGCTGCAGTTATAGTTCGTTGTAAAGCACTCACCATGCAAGGCGGTAGATGCAGTCAGAATAGAAGCATTCCAAGCAAACAATATCTGAATTCGAACACGCCAACTTGTTAAAACACAGCACTCCTAAAGCCCAGCGGAGCCCAGGTTCCCACCGTCCACCAGCAAAGGGGTCCAGGGCGTGCGATCTCCCCAGGGCGTGCCTGCAGGCCGGGTGAGCCGAGCCCCTGCGCGCGTGGGACCCAGGCTCCGCTCAGTCTCACCCCACGGGCCCTACGTTAGCTTACACGGGTTAGCTGTCCGGCTGGAGGTGGGGAGAGAGAGCGTCCGCAGTTAGACACACCAGCCTCTGCTCCAAGGGGACAGCCATGGACAAAAAGAAAATCTACTTCCCTTTATGTTTTGGTGCCCAACTTTTATCAGCCCAGTTTGGATGGGTCCAGCCATGCATTCCAGAAGGCTCAAGGCAATACAACTGCTTACAAAAGCACAGGGAGGAAAAGCCCTCATCGTCACATCAGCGGAAGCCGTTTACCAGGGCAGCTCTTGGTGACCTGAGTTTTATATTTATTTTACCTTCACTGAAAAGAAGAACCTTGTGAGATTAACACCAAGAGATTCAAGTTCAAGTCCTTGTGGGAAACAGTGATGTTTGTGGCTTAGCGGTACTAACCACAGCCCGGGTGGTCTGACCACATAGGCCGCCGCGCAGCTCACTGCACCCAACCTAAGAAAGGGACACTGATCCCTTTGAAGCAGGGATTAGTGTTCCTGCTCATGTGTGACAGCAGGCCACAGATAGGCCACCAATTTCCACTTGCCCGTGTCAGCTCGCCTCCGAGTCCAATGTGACAGCGAGCAGTGGCTGACTCGTCACAGTTCTTTTTCCACGGAACATGCAGAAGTTTGTTGATCCCTTTCCCCTACCCTGCCCCCCAAATGCAGCGTTTCTTACCCAGTGTAATCCCGCTTAGCGTTTCTCCTTCTATAGAGGACAGCCAGGGTCATGCTGATGAGCAGGGTGAGCCCTAGGACCACGGCGGTTACTATCCCCACCACCACCCAAACTGGAAACAGCGGCAAGGTCTCTAGAGAGAAAGAGCAAAATCGTTTTAAGGTACTTCGCTACCGAGAGAAGACGTGGAAGTTCACTGAACTGATCAGCGAGCGCTGACGGGGTCACCGCGTCCTCTTCTCCCGTCCACGTTACGAGCTTCTAGTGTCTAACTGATGACGTGCAAGTATCAGCTGACAAAGACTGAGCTTCAGGGCCGAGTACACACACAATCCCTCCTTTTCAGTGCTCTGAAGCCAAAGAAAACCCAGGGTGTGAATTTACCTCAATTTGCTCTCCCACAAAGCAGACTTTGTCTCAAAATGAGACACCAGAACCTGCATTTCCTGCTTATTTAAAAAAAAAAAAAAAATGCGGGGGTGCAAAGAAAGAGCTGTACTGTCTTTGCAAACGTGAAAACTTTCTGCTGGGGAACAGAGGAGTCGCGTTCACCTGCTCTCCGGGCGCCCACCCCACCCGGCCACAGCGAATTTGGTCTTCCTTCCGATTCACGCTGAAAAACTACCTCTCATGAAGCCGGACCAGTGGGCTCCAGGTACAGAAACGAGGAAGCCGTAAGCGTGGCTCTCATGTGGGGGGGGGAACACGTGCACAGAAACAGGGACACAGCCACGGCCCCAAACACGCCCTTCAAACACCCCCGGAAACGCCACTCTCGTTCTCCAACTAAACCGGGGGGAAGGGGACGGGCCACAACAGCCCAGGAAGTACCTTTCTCTACGACATAGAGCCTAATGTGCCCGGGCTGGACGACAATGTCAGGAGGGTTTTTGACGTCACAGATGTAGGTCCCGTTGTGTACGAACTGCATGTTTTCGATGTTGATGGAGACATCCTTCTTTTCCAGGTCCCCAGCCCAGCGGATCCTGTCCTTGAACAGGGGGTAGTTCCCAGGGTACACCTGCCCTTGCGAGTAGTGGAAAAACTGCAATTAGAAAAAGAGAACACGTGAGATTTGCTACAGGCAGATGCTCCAAAGGCCGTAACAGGCATGCTGTGTGTGGCAGAGACTTCATACAGAAGGAAATACAACTTCATATCACAAATACGCTATGGACTCTAAGCCAGACCGTTCAGAAATCACAGGGTTCAATCCTATTTCAGTGGAAGAAATAAACTCGTGTTTATCATCTCAAATCTTCGCAATCTGCCACTGATGCAATGATTACCGCCCACTTTTTCATATGTAAGGAAAAGGAGACTCCAGGAAGCCATTTGCCCAAGGTTACAATGATAGCGGGTGATGGATCCAAAGTCAAAGTCAGGAGCATCCGACCCTTCAGAGCCAGTGACCCAGTGACGACACCATGACTGAGCCTGTGAACCCAAAGGTTTCGGTCTGAATTCACGAAGTTTACTATTTAGTTATAGGAAGACATGAAGAAAACAAAGTCTAAATACCACAGGTCAGTTTGTCTGAGGGGTTTCTCCCTCTTATGTATGAGTTTCCTATGGAAATGGCATGGGTGTGTGAGCGGGAGCCCAGACACCCCCAATGTTCTCTTTGAAGAGTCAGACTGGCTCACTCTTTCCTCACACCTGCTTTTACCCAAGGAACTCCTTTCTCAAAGAAAACCTGGAGAAAACCTTGTCAAGCCCAGCACCTTGGAAGCTAGGTAAGGCCCGGTGGGTGGGGATCGATGCTGATACTTGGCTTCAAGCCGAGCAGCTCAGCAGGAGGCCTGGTGCCTTCCTTCTTATTCACAGGCCGGGTGGCAGTAGGGCCAGGTGGGCACACCAGAATGAGTCAACCACGGGCTCCACAGTGACTCAAACAGAAGGTGTCAGAACCCTCTGAGCACAGCGAACCCTACATGATCTCATCCATTCCTAAGTTTTAAGGAGCACTGATACCCTGATAGCGCCCCAGCCCCTCTCTCCATCTGTGGGGTTCCCCTGAGCTCTAGAATCTCCTCCCCCATTGACCTGCTCACTTGACAGCCCAGCTGCCCACCTCCAAGTTTGTCACCTTGTCCTGTAACCTCCACAGCTTGGAGCCACCTCAACTGGATTAGCTGTGTGTCCCACCTCAACTGGTGGATTACTCCGCCTTCCTTCCCATCCAGTTAACCTCCACCCAGGTAATCCTGTCAATTCTACCTCATACGTTTCTTTCTTCCCACTGACAGTACCTCATTTCATGCTCTCATCATCTTGGACTGTGGCCTCAATCTCCTCTAACCCACCCTCCACAATGCCTAAATGATCACTAGAAAATATTAACAATCATAATTACATTATTATTATACCGTTTATCAAGCATATACCCTATGTTTAATATCACCTAAACGCTCGCTAGGAGCTTGAAGGCTCTCAGGAACTAAGAACTGGGGGGCTCTGTTGGTTGGGCATCTGACTTTGGCTCAGGTCACGATCTCGCGGTTTGAGCCCCATGTCGGGCTCTGTGCTGACAGCTCAGCGCCTGGAGCCTGCTTTGGATTCTGTGTCTCCCCCTCTCTCTGCCCCACCCCTACTTGCGCTCTGTCTCTCTCAAAAAAAAGTTAAAAAAATGTTTTTCAAAAAAGAATTATGAAGGCTCTGAGATTTTACCCTCCTTGCAAATCTGTTGGAGGTTTTTACTAGATTGGAGATGATCTCATACGGGAACAGAAGCAAGGCTGAAGTGTGAGGCTGGGATGAAGTATAAGACAACTGCGTTCTAGATGAGCACTGAGCCTTGTTCGCAGTGGGAAGCCCCGCGCTTTCCAACGAGAGGGGGGCAAGGTACAAGGACTGTTTTAGGTCCGTGACCTGGTGGAATGTGGGCTGGGCTGAAAGACAAACAGAAGTGGGGAACCACCGGCTGGTGGGGCTACTGTACTAATCACAGGATAGTTTTTATCACGTGATGGAGAGCAGAGAAGCAGGAAGGCTGATGCGACCTAAATGTCAGAAATCAAGTAGGAAGATCCCGCAAACATTCTTATTTCCTGGAGGTGGGAAAGAAGTGGGAGCAGATAGGGAAGGACAGGACCCCCCCCCCCAAAAAAAAAACCCACTAAGACTCAAGATTTTAAAATTGGGTCCTCAGACAAACCCAGCTACCTGAAAAGAACCAGCAGAGAAAGTAAGCAGAGGAGAGAAACCATGAGCTCCAGTTTAGACACAGGGACCTGATTCCACGGACCAGAGAAGCCACCCGTGGTACGCCGGGCTTCGATTTTCCTGAAAATCTGTAAAAATCAAAAGCATCCTGCTCATCTTATCATACATGTTCGGACACTTGGGAGTTAAAAGGTCTTCTATCAAGAGCTAGGCCTTCTGGAACTACCTGTAATCAGGCTGGTGTGGCAGAATGTACATGGAATAGCAAAGTACATTCATCCAAACACAGCACGTTCCCTGCAGTAAGTCTCAGGGTATGTAGCCCACCTGGACCCACTCGGCCGCCTGGACCCACTCGGCCGCCTGGACCCTCTCGGCCGCCTGGACCCACTTGGCGAGGATGCTTTGAGCATAAGTGGAGCCATGACTTGAAAGGAAGTTACTACCACTGGACATCATCCAGGTGATGTTTTATTTTCTGTACACTAAACAACACCCTCCCGTCTACTCCTACCGAGGCCTTCCGCTGGGACCTCACAGGTGTCAACAGTTCTTCAGGATCCCCGAGTGAACCTCCCTGTGCTTCCTCTTGCCTCTCCAGGAAGCCTGTTACGCACGGAGGAATGTTCGTGTGCAGCAGCAATGTCTTCCGTGGCGTGTGCGGGACCCCTGCCCTCACCCACCCCGGTGGCCCGTGCGGGACCCCTGCCCTCACCCACCCCTGGGGAGCGTGCGGGACCCCTGCCCTCACCCACCCCTGGGGAGCGTGTGGGACCCCTGCCCTCACCACCCCCGCAACACCGCACAGGAATCACACCCAGGGTAGCCGGTGGGCGCTCCTGGACTTGACCTCAGCCTTCCTTCCTTCTCGGTACAACACCCACACTTCCTCCTTTTTAATGTAAACCCTTGGGGACACAGGTCCGCCCAAGAATTTGGAAAACAGGTATATGTTCCCACACAGTGCAATGGAGATTTTCTCCTGGAGACTTATTTCAACAGAAAATACATAGCTTTGATAACAGCACATATGAAAATGAAGCCACTCAGGCTAAACATAAAAATGGTTTTATGTCAGGGGCTACAGTCATCTCAATATATTAACACCCAAGTTTTCCCCAAAGACCGCGGGAACTCATGATCTGCAGACAACGGACAGGTGGCCCCGCTGGTCTTTAAGGAAAGGCATCAAGGGTAAATTCTTAACACACAGCTCTCCGCAAAAAAAAAAAAGACACTTCAAAACGTTCATAGATGAGCAGTAGCTATGAGGCAGCTACCTCCCCGCACGGCTTCTTCCAGAGTTTCTAGACTGTGCCTTCTCAACAGGGTGACATCTCCCTGGGGCGTTTGTAGGGACAAACACTGGCTTTAAGGGCAAGGGAGAATGAGAAAAATATCTTACTCTTTTTACACATATAGCACAGGTATGCAATATATCTGTAGTATTAAAATTTCATGGGGCGCCCGGGTGGCTCAGTCAGTTGAGTGTCCAACTCTTAATTTCGCCTCAGGTCATGATCTCATGGCCATGGGATCGAGCTCCGAGTTGGGCTCCAGGCTGAGCATGGAGCCTCTCTCTCTCTCTCTCTCTCTCTCTCTCTCTCTCTCGGCCTCTGCCTGTGCCCTGCTCTCTCTAAAAAAACAAAAACAAAAAACCTAAAAATAAATAAATAAATGAAGCTACATAGATGGGGGACAGAAATTAGGAAAGTGTGTTTTAAAAAGACTCCTTAGGGAGGTGACAATGACTAAACAGACTGAGAAACAGTGCTCCAAGCAATCCTCAGCCCCTAGAGCTGGCAACCGCTGTGAGCAAGTTTTCCATCTGAGAGAGAGAGAGTATGTAAGGGGAATAACGGAGGAGCTGGACCGCAGCCGAGCAGGTGTGAACAACCCAGCCTGTGCGTGTGACGCTGGGTGAAGAATGAGTCTCGGAGCAGGTCCCAGGCCCTCCCCGGCCGGTCAGGGGGAGAATACTCCTCCTTCGTGAGGGTGAGGAGGTGACGTGATGGGCTTAGCATCGCGTGAGGAGCAACAATGCAACTCGTCATCACACAAAGGAAGAACTGATCTAAGAGAGGAGTGGCCGACTCGGCCCCAGCTGCGCACTGACCACCGGAAACGTGACCCACGGCGAAAGCTCGTGCTGGTATTTAAAGGACAGTCGACAGGTGGACGGAAGAACAGAAACACGGTAAACTGTGCACGTTAGCCACCTCAGGAACCAGACGTGGTCAGGAGCACTTGAACAACGTCCCCCTGGACCCTTGCAGCAGCCCCAGGGGGACGTGTGAGCACCCCCATCTTGGGGGACAAGAACCAGGATGGTCGTGTGCTGAAGAGCCCCACTGCTCGGCCAGCACCCAGCACCCAGCACCCAGCACCCAGCACCCAGCACCCAGCACGCTACCAACTGACCGTCTTCCTGGAGCTCACAGCTGCGAGACCAGGACCTGAGATGCAATTCAGAGGGGGACGCTTAACCGGCTGCGCCCCCCCAGCGCCCTCCCAACGAGCCATTCTTACTCCTAATAAGGAGTCAGGGCCGACTGGGCTGCACACAGTCCTGAAGACCCCACGCCCCCACACCCCCACTTCACAGCGAGCTCCAGTGAGCTGCATCAGACGGCTCTGCGATAAATCCAAACACCTCAGAATTAAGTCGGAAAGGAGTGGTGTGTGTGTGTGTGTGTGTGTGTGTGTGTGTAACAGGAACACCTCAAAGAAATTCAATAAAAAACGGGGCAAATGAAGGCTGGAATGCGGAGGATAAAGCACAATTAGAGTCGGAAGAGAAGCGCCCTGAGGGGATGTGGTGGAGGAAGGGGGGGCGACAAGCGGGGGGAGTGCTGTGCAAAGCCAAGGAAGCAGCTGCGTTTAAGAGATGCTGAATTTAGGTTTTCCTGGAGAGGCTGAAGCAAGAGAAGGGCCCTGAAATCTGAGTCAAGGGTCATTCCCTTGGGAGAACGGTCAGTAGAACGGGTACTTCGCACACTGCGGCAGTAAAGAACCNCCTACCGACACGCTGGTGTCCGTCCCCTCTGGCTGGAAGCTCCAGGAGACTGAGGTCGACGTGCCGGTGGTATTGGGAGACTTGAACTTGCAAGTCAGCTTCCCTTGTGTCCCATTTGCCACGAAGAGTTCTTTCGGGGTATATACCTCCAGGGCGGATGTGCCGGCGGTCACTGGGGAGGAACAAGAAAGCGTCAGTGGGATGTGGCAGAAGTGCCGTGCTGCGTACTCACCAGAGAAGATGACAGGGTCTGAGAAAGTTACTTGATATACACAGTTATCGAGATATCTATTATCTCATCTATGTATGTATGTATGTATGTATGTACGTATGTGCGTATGTATGTATGTATCTACCTATCTACGTAGCCATGTATGTATGTATGTATGTACCTACCTATCTATGTATCTATGTATCTATCTGTCTGTGTATCTGTGTATCTATCTGTGTGTGTATGTATGTATGTATGTATGTATCTATCTATCTATCTACCTACCTACCTACCTACCTACCTACCTACCTATCTCTGCTGCCACTGTGTACTATACATTTCTGGCAGAATATTTCACAGCTAGGTACTTCCTAGAAACAGGATAAACTGCTGACGGTCTTGTATTTTGTTTTTGCTTTTTCAGTAAGAAGATATTTTCACGAGTTCAACTCTTACCTAATGTTTATGTTTTCTTTTTCATTAACAGACTTTCTTTCTTAGAGCAGTTTTCGGGTTACAGAAACACTGAGCATGAAGCAGAGAGTTCCAGTATAGTCCCTCCCCCCCACCCCCAGTTTCCCCTATTCATAACGTCTTTTGTTAGTGTGGTGTGTGTTACAGTTGATGAGCCAGTATTGTTCCATTATTAACTAAAGCCCGTCATTTACAGTACGGTTCGCTGTGTGTTATACATTCCATGGGTTTTGACAAACGTATAATGACATGTATCCACTATTATAATAAAACACAGAATCCTTTTACTGTCCTAAACATCCCGTGTTCCACCCATTCATCCCTCCCTCCCCCCTTAACCCCCGGCAACCACTGACCTCTTTAGTCTATGTTTGCCTTTTCCAGAACATTATATAGTTGGAATCCTACAGGCTTTTCAGATTAGCTTCTATCACTTAGCAATATTTATTTAAGTTTCCTTCTTGTCATTTTATAGCATGACAGTTCATTTCTTTTCATTGGTGAATAATATTCATTGTGTGGATATTATCCATTCACCTCCTGAAAGATATCTTGGTTGCTTCCCCAGTGGTCTGTTTTTAAGGATGTAGAGGCTGTACATATACACACACACACACACACACACACATATGTATATATTTTTTGCTTCTTTAAGTAGTTCTCATATTTACCTGTTAAATTTCAACTGCTATCACACTGAACTTTTCTCTTCCATTTAATTTGAACACAATTAAAACTACTCTAGGTAAGGTATCACTTCATTGAGAGCCATGTTTAGTGTTTCACTGATCCGTTTCCCATAAGGGATTTAAGGCAAAAAACATGCACAGCATGCCGTTTTTGGTACTGAAACCCTACCCACTGTTACATTTCAGTATCACGTGTGCTAGATAACTGTGAATTCAAGAACCAGCTGTCCACACTGGGCCACGGTTTCATTCTACCCCTTGGGTTTTACTCAGTCAGCCTACGCCCAGAAATAGTCATTAAAATGTCTATCACGTGCAATATAAAAATAGCTCCTTTTTTTCCCCAAGATCTGTAATCAGAGGCAACTGATTTAGTCAGTCTTAAGGATTGCTGCTAAAATAAAATAATCTTCACTCAAAATACCCACTTTCATGGATTAAATGAAGGTTAGAAAGAAAATTAGCCTAAAAAATGGACAAAATTAAAGCTAAGGGAGGAAATAGTATCTTCCAAATAGGATATATTTTAAAGAAATGGTTTGGAAAGAATCCACACCCGCAGTGTTCCAATTGCTCTCAGATGGAACAGAGGGGCAGAATGAGGAGGGTGCTGTCACGCAGGACTGGTGACCACATTCAGAACCCCTTCCTCCTGAGGACTTACCCAGACTCTAGGGCAAGGAGAACAAGAATCCTCCCCCAGCCCTCCCAACCACCTTCCAAATGTTTATTCTCGGGACACAATGGGCACTTTGGGCTATTCTTTTAAATAAGCTGATAGCCACACTGCATCAATCAGATTTTTTCTGCTAAAGAGGGTGGATTATTATTATAGAGAACAATGGATTATTATTTGTGGTCCAAACCTCAAAACAAACCTTCCTTTCAAACAAGAAGCAAACAAAAGATGTTCCTTGCCATTGTGGGTAGGCAGCAAAGCAGCCCCAGGGCATCTGAGTTCAAAACAAGGGACAAAGCACAAGACCAGAAGATTTGACCAGCTTTTCCAGGAAGCACTGTGGGCTTACAACCCTTATTTATGCTGCGTGATTTTGACTAGTTTTCTCCACGGTGGTAGGTGCTACAAGGAAAGCCAGTCTGCAAAGTCCACAAATAAGTCTCTTCAAGGGTTTTCTTCAGCCAGCTCCCTGCCTCAAGGCTGGCCTGCAAAATCTGGGTACCTGAGAGGTTATTTAGAGATGTCCCAGCTTACAGTCACAGAATTTTGACCAAAAGACTAACCAAACCCCTACCTGGCTTTTAAATAATCTATGTGAGACAGACTTAATCACACCAGAGCTGGTTAATACACAAGTGACTTAAAAAACAGAAAGCCACTCTTTGGCTCATCTGGACGTGCAGCTCTTCCAGCCAGGATTATGAATTCCAACCGTGGCCCATCGGCTGTTGCCGAAGAACAAAATGGCTCCATCCATGGCTAGTTAGCGCCCTCTCCCCCCGACTCTCTCTCTTTCCAGCACCCCTCTTGTCCTGGTTCTCGGAGATCACAGCTGGTCACGAAACGACCTCCCAAAGCCCCGGTCTTCCGTGGATCTTGTCCTCTACAAAATGTCACCCTCAGGCCTACCCCGNTAAGCGTTCCGGGACAGGCGGAGGGTCCCTGGCCTCTCCCAGATGTCAGTGGAATCTTCGTCCCTTCCAGTTGTGCCAATGTCTGCAGACCCTGAAACATCCCGTCGGGGACCATCTGCCCCTGGCTGGGAACCGCTGCCCCACACCCTGCTGGCAAGTCGAGCGCCTGCTCTGCCCCTCCGGCCTCTCCCCTGACGCCCCACACCCCGAGCGCACTCCCCCTACTTACATTCACTCAACCCGTCTCTACCCACCTGCCCGCCCACCGAGCCGGCGGGCTGTACGTGGAGAAAAAGGCACGAAATCCCACGGACTGGTTTCACCTGAGCCTCAAGACCACTAACTTCAGGGGGGCCCTGAGCGCTGGCCGGCGACCCTTCCCCGCCCCCCACCCCGTGTCCTTGCCACTCCCGGAGGGGCCCCCTTCACACCTCGCTCTCCCACCTCGACTCTCCAGAGGCCACGGTCTGCACCTCCCGGCTCAGTGAGAAAACACGCAGACCCGGAGGGACCTTCCTCACGAATGTCCCCGGCTCCCTGCAGCCGGGCCCAGCGCGCTGCGTGTCCTCCGCGACTGGCCGCGTGGCCAGGGGCCAGTCCCTCCTCGGGGCCCAGGGCCCCGTCTTCTCTCGCCCAGCCGAGTGTCAATCCAGCAGCCCTGCCTCTTCCTCCTGAAGCCTTCACGCTCAGCTGGGCTGCCGCCACCAGCCACACAGATGCCTATATTTGTATTTATATCCCAGCTTCAGGGGAAAGAAATCTGGACCCTGCATCTCACTTGGAAGAATTGTTTATATTCACTGTGCGCAATTTCTCTCCTCCTGTGTTTAATTCTTTTAAGTTTATTTATTTGAGAGAGAGAGAGAGAGAGAGAGAGCAAGCCAGCACACATGGGGGAGGGGCAGAGAGGGAGAGAAAGCAGGATGCGGGGCTCGATCTCGGGAACCATGAGATCATGACCTGACCTGAAATTAACCGTTGGACACTTAACCGACTGAGCCACCCAGGCGCCTCCTCCCATATTTTCTTGAATAAACCCAATCCAGACTTTTGTCCAGACTCCACTAACCCTATTCTTCTTAAAGAATCCAGTGACCACCACGTGGCTAAATCAACAGTAAATTCTCAAACTGACCCTTGTGACCCGCCTACAACGTCTGACATGGCCGGTCTGAGTCCCGAAGCATCAGGCGTTGGTTCCTTACCACCCTGCCTGCTCCTCACCAGCGCCCTGGCCTCCACACCTGGGGCTCAGACCCCCTGCTGACCTGGCATCTCTTGGTGATCTTATCTAGTTTCAAGCTGGAAGTATCGCCTAAATGCTGATGGCCCCTGTACACACACACACACACACACGCGTCTATCAACAACTTTACTTGAGTCTAACTGGCATCTCAAATTTAATATGACCAAATTGAATCCCTGATTCCTACCCTCACACACCCTTCCACAGCCGCTTCCATTGCAGGAAAGGGCAATCCCAGGGCTCCAGTGGCCTAGGCCGAAACCCGGGAGTCCTTCCTGACACTGCTTGCTCGCACCCTTACCTCCACACTGTCACAGAACATGTGGTGTCTGCTTAGAAACGTCTCACGAGTGACCTCTCCCTGCCCGTCTCAGTGCCGCCATCTTGGTCCAAGCCACCCTCATCTTTCACTTGGGATATTTCAGTGGCTTCCTAAACTGGGGCCTCTGCTTCTACCCCCTCCCACTTAACTGCAGCCAGTCCATGCTTTTTAAAATGCGCAGCAGGGGGCTCCTGGGTGGCTCAGTGTAAGCGTCCGACTCTTGGTTTTGGCTCTCGGGTCATCTCACGGTTTGTGGGTTCGAGCCCCACACCGGGCTCGGTGTCAACAGTGTGGAGCCTCCTTGGGATTCTCTCTCTCTCTCTGCCCCTCCCCTGCTCACTGTTTTTCTCTCTCAAAATAAAGAAAACTTTAAAAAAATCTTAAATGCATTGCAGATCTTCTCACTCCTCTGCCCCAAACACTCCCAATGGTCTGCACAGTGGCTAGGATCAGGACACAGTCCTCACGGGCACACAAAGCCCAACAAGGGTGAGCTCCTGGCCACCTCTCAGACCTGCTCCCTCCCCCCCCCAGACATGCTACAGCAGCCACCTCCGTCGTTCTGTAGCTCCTCTGCCCAGGACGGGTGCCCCTAAGTACAGAGAATGCTAAGGACAAAAAGGTGCACGGTATCCCGGAAGTCACGATGCCATGAGGGGCGACGGAAGGTAAAGCCGTGCGGCGTGCAGAGTCAGGTGCTCTCAGGTAGGAGTTTGAGGAGACACCCTGAGGTCACCAGGCACAGCAGGGCAGTTCTGACCAAAGGCGATGACATAAACGGTACCGCGGGAGCGACTCTCCCGCGAGGGTAAAGCACAGGCTTCCCTCTCGGACTGCAGTCCATGAAGCTCAAGCAAGGGAGGAGTTCACTGGTTTCTTAAACAATCGGGAATGGTCTGCTTTGTCCAGGCCTTTTCTTTTCCCTTCCAAAGGGAAGGGAACGCTCCGAAGGAACGTTATGGCAAAACGCAGCACAATTACTGTGGGATTCACATGCCTGTCTTCACAGTCATAAAAGGGAATTTTTTAAAAATAGTTTATTGTCAAGTTGGTTTCCATAAAACACCCAGTGCTCATCCCCACAAGTGCCCTCCTCCATGCCCATCTCCCCCCTCCCCCCCNATTTTTTGAGGAACCTCCACACTGTATAAAAGGGAACTTTTAAGGGACCAGTTAAAATGGCCAAAAATGCAAATGTAAAGTACACTGAGATGCGGAGACCGCCACTCAAGCCTCCATCGTTCCAGGCCACTGAGGACTGGAATTCCGGTCTGAATGAGACATTAACTTGGGTTCTTTTAGGCATAAGATTTACAATTACGGTACAGTGGCAAAAACTGCTGTGAAAAGTATTAAAGCTTTAATTCAAAAACTCAGATGGGGAAAAGTCTCCTGTCAAATCCCGGAAAAACCAACTGCCTCGGGAATAAAAACATAGCAATGAAGTGAAGTGAAAAGATTAAGTGATATATAAACGTTTTTATATCCTGCCGACTTTGGACTCGGAGTTATATATTAACTTACATATAAGTTTCACAGTAGTAACAGGGGCTGAGCCTGTGACCTTCTCCCTGGGGAGGGGCTGCTAAGTGACACTAGGGTTCCATGGGCAAGGACAGCAAGAGGCCAGGCGGCCCTTCTTGCAGGAGATCGAGTCAGATGAAAGAAGCTGAAAAGGCATCTGACAAGTAATCAAAAAGTTCGCAGAATCAACTCACCACGGGTGAGTTCATTTCCACAGCAGTCAAAAATGATACCCCAAACTCAGCATTCTTCTCTTTCGGATGGAGAACCAGAAGACTTTAGGGGAAAAACCCAAGTAAATACAGAGTACAAAATAATATCCATCACAACCACAAAGAAAAAAAGTAAATTCAAATTCAAGAATAGTTTGGCCAGGAGGCTATTTCCTGATGTCATCGTTTTCAATACTGTGAATTACTGAAGAAATGCAATGTCAGTAATGCCTCCAAAAATGTCAGATGGTCGTACTCTAAGTAAATTCAAACTTATACTACAAAATCATTTGAGGGGCACCTGGGTGGCTCAGTCAGATGGGCGTCCGACTTCGGCTCAGGTCATGATCTCACTTCATGAGTTCAAGCCCCATGTCAGGCTCGGTGCTGACGGCTCAGAGCCCGGAGCCTGTTTTAGATTCTGTGTCTCCCTCTGTCTCTGACCCTCCCCTGCTCACGCTGTGTCACTCTCTGTTTTTCAAAAATGAATAAACACTAAAAAAATTTATGAAATCATTTGAAATAATTACAAATGAATAAACACTTTCGAGGCCTAGACAGGGATCCCAAAACCTAACTGAAACAATTCTTTGGCGTATCACTTCTGGGTCCATCTGTAGCACTCTGGTTTGTAAAACACCTTATCCTTTGAACAGCCCCCACCACAGTTTTCCTTGAAATTGAAAGAAGGCTTTTGTTTTGAATTCTTTTTTTTTTTTTGAAACACTTTGATGTTACCAGAATATTCTCCTGCCTCGAAGAATACCATCAAGCAATTTATTTAAATAGATTTCTAGCCTATCTCTTGCTGGCTGATGGTACACAGTGTTAATATGATATCGTAATACCGCCTAACACAAGCATAAACATGACCTTTTAAAACATACTAAAAGGGAGAAACAAAAGAACATTGAACACAACTCAGATAAGTGGCTCCGAGGGAAAGGAATTAGACAGGACAGGATGAAAAAGGCACACGCTACGGGTAATGTTTTATTTCCCGGGGTCGGCACTGAGGGCATGGGAGCTCATTTTAACATGAGGTCTGTAAACTGTAAGCGCGTGCCGGTGCATGTACACACACACACACACACACTTCTCTATTTCGTGTGTGTTTTATTTTTCATAATAAAAACTGTTGTTGTTTTTTTAAAGAAAGGAAGACCTCAGTAAGCTGATGAGGTTTACTTCTTCGATTCCAGAGCCCCCGTGAAGCAGTCGGCATGGGACTCCCTCACAGGGGCAGCGGGGACCCTACAGCCGGCCCAGGTACTGTGTGTCAGTGGGACCGCGCAGGGGCCGGGCTCGAGGCCGCACACGCTCAGAACGGGGCCAGTGTGCAGCTGAGGCGGCCCCTTTCTTCCATGAATCAGGCGTATCTACCTCGGACTCCCTCGGCTGGAGAGTAAAAAGTAAGCAGAGGCTATAAAAATGCACTTTATTCAATAAGCCTTAACTAGTAGTAAATTCAGCTTTTCCCTCGTCAGGAACACACTCCTCTACACGCTTTGTGTGTTGTCCTGCTTTGGGCCTCAGTCTAAAAGTGACATCCTCACAATGTGCACCCCAACTCCCCAGCCTGTGTGCCCTCACATGCTGCCCTGGGAGGAAGGAAGGAAAGAAAGAAAAGAGAGAGAAATAAAACACAGCAACTGAACTCAGATAAGCTCAGCCATAAAAATTATATCCTTGCTTCACAACAAATGCCTGTAGGATAATGCCCCAAACAAACGGTGTTTGCAGAGATGACTCAGTGTCAAGTTCGAATGCTGGCTCCGCCTTGGAGGAGGCTGAGGCAGGCTTCGAGAAGAGTCACCTTCCAATCTAGATGATAGAGTCCCAAAGGAGACTCATCTTTGGAACTGTTCAATAAGAAAAGCCTATATACTTTAAGATCCAGAATGGCCAAAGCAATCTTGAAAAACAGAACTGGAGGTATCACAATTCTAGACTTCGAGTTATATTACAAAGCTGTAGCAATCGAATCGGTCTGGTACTAGCACAAAAACAGACACATAAATCAGTGGAACCAAAGAGAGAGCCCAGAAATAAACCCACCATTAGTGGTGTCTGTGTGGCTCAGTCAGTTAAGTGGCTGACCTCAGCTCAGGTCATGATCTCACGGTTCATGAGTTTGAGCCCCGCGTTGGGCTCTGTGCTGACAGCTCAGAGCCTGGAGCCTGCTTAAGATTCTGTTTCCATCTTTCTGCCCCTCCCCTGCTCATGCTCTGTCTCTCTCTCTCTCTCAAAAATAAATAAAAAAATTTTTAAAAATATTTTTAAAAAAGAAATAAACCCACAATTATATGGTCAATTAATCTTCAATTAAGGAGGCATGAATAAGCAATGGGAAAAAGACATTCTCTTCAACAAATGCTGTTGGGAAAACCAGACAGCAACATGCAAAAGAATGAAACTGGACACTTTCTCACACCATACACCAAAGTAAACTCAAAATGGATTAAGGATGTAAACGTGAGACCTGAAACCAGAAAAATCCTAAAGAGTATAGGCAGTAATTTCTCTGATGTCAGCTGTAACAACATCTTTCTAGATATGTCTCCTGAGGCAAGGGAAACAAAAGCAAAAATATCCTATAGGGCCCACACCAAAATAAAAACCTTCTGCACAGCAAAAGAAGCAACTAACAAAACTAAAAGACAACTTACCAAATAGGAGAAGATATTGCAAATGACATACTGATAAAGCGTTAGTATCCACAATACATATAAAGAGCTTACACAACTCAACCCTAAAAAACTCCCACAAATAATCCCATTTAAAAATGGGCAGAAGAAGCTTTGCGCAGTGGCAGTATCGTAGCCAATGAGGTTTATCCGAGGCGCGATTATTGCTAATTGAAAAATGGGCAGAAGACATGAACAGGCATTTCACCAAAGACATCCAGATGGCCGAGAGACACATGAAACATGCTCCAGCATCATTTTGTCATCAGGGAAATGCAAATCAAAACTACGGTAAGACATCGCCTCACATCTCATATCTGTTAGAATGGCTAGAATAAAAAAACACAAGAAACAAGTGCTGGTGAAGATGCAGAGAAATAGGACCCCTCGTGCACTGCTGGTGGGAATGCAAACTGGCGCAGCCACTGTGGGAGACAGTATGGAGGTTCCCCAAAAAATTAGAAATAAAACTACCCTCAGACCCACTACTGGGTATTTACCCCTAAAATACAAAAACACTAATTCAAAGGGAGACATGCACCCTATGTCATCTATTGCTGCATTACTCATGATAGCCAAACGATGTAAACAACCTAAGTGTCCATCAGTAGATGAATGGATAATGAAGATGTAATATATGTATATAATGGGATATTATTCGACCATAAAAAAGAATAAAATCTTGCCATTTGCAACAACACGGAAGGATCTAGAGAGTATAAGGCTAACAGAAATAAGCTAGTCAGAGAAAGACAAATACCGTATAATTTCACTCGTGTGTGGAAATTTAAGAAAGAAAACAAATGAACAAAGGAAACAGAGAGAGACCAAGAAACAAACTCTTAACTATAGAGAATAAACTGATCAGGTGACCAGGGGGGAGGGGAGAAGGATGGGGTGACAGGGATTCAGAAGACACTTATCTTGATGAGCACTGAGTAATATATGGAACTGCTGAATCATATACTGTACACCTGAAACGAATATAACACTGTATCTTGACTACATTGGAATTAAAATTAAAAAAAAAAACACCCTTATCTTGAAAAAAATAATAAAAGTCTGTGTACTTTCACTAACACACAGGCTTACTAAACTCCTCTCAGAGTCCATTCCTTCCACTCATGATCGATGTCCAGCTGGCCACATCTCTATCTTTAACCTTTTTTGCACCAACAAAGGTCCTTCTGTTTCTCAAATGAGAGACATTCAAAAGGTCCTGAATCAGGCCAGTCATTAAACTAATCACTTGACTCCTTCAAGCCCTGGGAGTTCTTCTTCGCCCTCCTCTATGTGTGTACTGTTCGTCTTTCTTTCCTGCTACTTTCCTTTCCTTCGCTCAACGGTTCATTCTTTCAAACCACACTGGGGCTCGGCCTCGGCCCTTAATGGACTGACAGTCTCATGGACAAATAAACAAGGAGCCACAGTGCAGTGGCAGACATGGTGCCTGGCCCCTGGGACCCACGCGGTGCAAGAGACTTCACAGGGCAGGGCTTCCACTCAAGGACAAAGTATCCACATAGCCAAGCTGTCAACACAAACGCCACAGTTGTAGTCAATCTGAATTGAATCGTCTACATCAAGTGTCCCAGCGTTTCTCAGTTCTTAGCAAACTGATGAACGTAAGCAATGAGATCATTTTATTTCTGATAGATTAGAGTGGACTAAAAGGCTTAACATAAAGAACACCTTGAAAGCCCTGGGTGGTGGGGGGGGTGCATCTTATAGGTTAAAAAAAAAATAACACTCTCACATACTTTATACTTCTCATGTCCTAAAATATACTTGTCTTTCTATTCAAGCAAAAGACCACACTGTACCTTACGTCCGTCTTTCTGAGCTCTCAAATCTTATCAGAAGGTCTACAGTAGGTTAGAAGATATTTGAACCAAAATTTAATCCAAACCGGAAAAAAAAAAAAAAAACTGTACAGAATATTATAGCCGACACAGAACATGAGATTGGAAGGGCTGTGACTGTGGTCAAGGGCAAGAAGGGTATTCCTACCTCCAAAATAAGGCAAGAGAGTGCAGTGGACAAAGCACCATTACTGAGTGCTTGGCTTGTTACGGGTAAAGCGTTACTAAGCTAAGGAACATGTATTATTTTTCAATAACACTGTCGGGGGTGTTATCTATTGGATGGAAACTCAAAAGAGGCTAGGGGACGCTTGGGGGGCTCAGTCGGTTAGGGATCCGACTTCAGCTCAGGTCATGATCTTGTGGTTTGTGGGTTCGAGCCCCACGTCGGGCTCTGTGCTGACAGCTTGCAGCCTGGAGCTGCTTCGGATTCTGTGTCTCCCTCTCTCTCTGTCCCTCCCCTGCTCACGCTCTGTCTCTCTGTCTCAAAAATAAACAAACATTTAAAAAAAAATTTTTTTTAAAAGAGAGGTTAATGAACTTGCTCAAGTCACTTATTTAGCAGATGTGGAGCCAAAAGTTGAATCCAGGACGTCCTGACCCCAAAGCCCAGCTCTTTTCACTACACAGATTCCCAAGGATTATCAGAATCTTTTATTCAAACAAAATATGGGTTCTTCTGGGGAACCGAATATATAAAGAAGAAAGACGTGATTTTCACATACAAGTCGGATAACAGGTACTAAAAACTTACAATAAGTCCCAGAACTGCAACACAGCACAGACAGTTCTTGATCTTGGCCGCACAGTGGAATCACCCAAGAGCTTCAAAAAATACTGATGCCTGGGCGCCTGGGGGGCTCAGCTGGTTAAGTGTCCGACTCTGGATTTTAGCTCAGCTCATGATCTCACGGTCCGTGGGAATCAAGCCCCTCGTTGGGCTCTGTGCTGAGAGCTCGGAGCCTGCTTGGGGTTCTCTCCCTTTCTCTCTCCCCCTCTCCCTCTCTCTCTCCCTCTCTCCCTCTGTCTCCCTCCCGAGTGTGCTTTCTCTCCCTCAAAAAAAATAAATAAAACATTAAAAAGCAGTAGCTATAAAAAATACTGATGCCTACTGAAACTACCCTGCATGATACCATAATGATGGATGCGTATCATTAGGCATTTGTACAACATGAAGCGTGAACCCGACGGTATTTACGCACTTCGGGTGGTTGTACTGTATATATCGCTTTAGGTCCATCAAGTGTAACAAATGCACGGCTCTGGTGTGGATGCTGGTAATGAGGGAGGCCAGGCATGCCTGGGGAATACGGCACATGGACATATCACCTTTCTCTCAATTTCACTGTGAAAAACAAAGTCTATTAAAAACAAGTATTGATGTCTGAGTCCCACCCCTGACTCCAGGGGCTCTGATTTAATTGGCAGGGGGTGTGACCTGGACATCAGGATTTTTAAGAGCCCTCCAGGTGATGCTAAATTTGTAACCACTACCTTGTAGACCCGTGAGCTAGAGCTCAGGCTCCGCGTACGGTACTAAAATACAGCAAGGCTGCTCCGAAGACGTGACCCAAGCCTTACCTGGCATTTGGCTGGGTGTAGGTACAGGTATTTCACTTGTAAAACACATATTAGCGCACATGCCGAGACATGAATTTTTTACGAGACGAGGGCAGTGATCTACTACCCTCTTAACCACACAATTACAAGTTTAGACGTATACACAGAAATTACAAAAATCTGCTGTATTCTGAAGAAGGCATTAGCTGCTGGAAGCAAAATGGCAGAGGCCTCAAGTCCCCACAGGATGCCTGTAACTTCCTGTCTATGTGCGCCGCTCTTCATTATTATTTTCATTGTTAAAAATGAACTTTCGGGGGGAAAATGGACAGCACACATTTGGAAGCTCTGTGGCAGAGCTACCAGAACCCCCGGGAGCCCACTGCAGACGGCCTGGGTTTTGAGAAGTTCACGTCTACCACGGGGGTGTGAAACCAGGGTCTGCGACTGCCGCAGCCGGAAGCCGGGCAGCCTAGCCGCGTGCCAGCCCCACGCAGGAGCGCGCCGGATGGGGAAGGAACTACTTCGCCCTTTTTAGAGCTGGAGGTGCTCTCAGAGCTCTGTCTCCTCCCTGCTTATTAATTAAGTGCACGATCTTAATTAAATGCAAATCCACCTCTGCCAATTTTTAAAATTTAAAACCCAGATGAAAAGTAGCCCCGTTGCTTCATGAAGCCCCGGGTCCTCGGCGCGGCACACTGGACTTTTCAAAGTACCCCCCGACCCCCGGCGTGTCTGCCTCGCGCTGGTGACGGCTGCTGGTGACGGCTGCCTCCCACCTCCCTCAGCAGGCCACGCAGACGGCACACCTCTGGGCACGTGACGCACAGATGCACTGAGCTCGGTCTCTGAAATCCTACAGAATCTCGAGACTCCGCCTAAACACACTCCGCAGGGCCCTCCCTGATCTGACTCCCTCCCCTGCCCTGCACTCAGTATTTCCCGGGCAGCTCCCTGTGGCCACTCGCTACTGAGGCAGCTCCTTCACGCGAGAGGCCACATCTTTCGGTCCCGCCGCACGACGGTCTTGGGCACTCTGCTCCCACATTTGGCCTTTGCCTGCCCAGCACGCAGGACACGTTCTGGCGGTCACGAAGCTCTCAAAGAACATTTAAGGAGGGAAACAAACTGATGAATGGCTGAGTTTTTAGGATTCCGGTGATGTGAAGTTCCTGTTAAGGACATAAGGAAGCACTTTTCTCTCCCTAAAGTAAATTAAAGAAACCAGCTTGCCCTTAAATGGATGCCTAACCTCAGAAAACAAGATTAATCAGCACCAATGTGTCACGGCCACCGAGAGTTCAAGGCACAGGCGCGCACCCTTGGACAGAACACAGCATATGAGAGAGAACTGAAAAAACATTTGCTTCCTGTTGAGATGCAGCCTTTGTTAGAATAAAACAGTAACATCGACAAAAATAAAAATGTAAAAGATAGTGCAAAAGGATAAATGTCAGTTAAACAATTCATTTCCTGAACAGCGAATAAGGGCGGGTGGTTCTGTGAAGGACGCAGTCTCAGGCTCATCAGCCGCCCAGCACGCACACACATGTTGTGCATGCAACAAACCGGGAGCGCCGGCGGCGGGCGGGGCCGGGCACGGTGCGGGAAGCGGGCCACAGTCCTCCAGCCAGGGGTCACGGGCGACCACGTCTGTACTTTACTTCTTGTTCAGAGCACCTTACGCTCCCTAAGAAAAGTCCCTACAAGGGCATCTCCTGAAAAACGAAGTGGTCAGGCGGCGTTTCAGGGAAAGCGCGCCTGACTTATCTGGAATGCTGAAAGGAACCAAGATAGATAGACAGGAAGGGCATTTTGCAGAGAGAGAAAAACGGGATGATGTTTACAAATGAAAGGTGTGGGTTAATCTGGCGGGAGTAGAAAACGCTTTAACGTTAAAAAGGCAGGCTGAGAAGTTGGAACCTGATCCCGTGAGAAGTGGACACCACTGACTATATATACGGTAAAAGTGGACTTTTTGGTGGAGACGTGAAAAATACAGAAAAAGGAGGAAAAGACATTCAGAAGGTTTTCTCCCTGCAAAGGAGTTCTGTTCGTTTCATTTCTGTCCCCACCAGTGGACAAAACAGAAAACCTTCCAGGCGTGAGTCATCTCTAAATCTTTCATAAGCAACAATGCTACTAACAGACCAAATTATTCTTACGTATATAACTCTATAAAGTGACTTTAGACATGTGAGGAATANTCGCTTAGCCGGCTGAGCCACCCAGGCACCCCTAAATGTTTTTTTAATTTATTTCTGAGAGACAGACAGACAGACAGACTGAGCGTGAGCAGGGAAGAGTCAGAGAGAGAGGGAGACACAGAATCTGAAACAGGCTCCAGGCGCTGAGCCGTCAGCACAGAGCCCTACGTGGGGCTCAAACCCATGAACCATGAGATCATGACCTGAGCGGAAGTCAGATGCCTACCCGACTGAGCCACCCAGGCGCCCCCCAGCCCCATTGTTGATCTTAGCTCATGTCAGGATCTCATGGCCCATGGGAATCAAGCCCCGCGCTGGGCTCTGCACTGACAATGCGGAGCTTGTTTGGGAATCTCTCTCCGCCTCCTCTCCCCCTTGCCCGCTCAAGCTAATGCGTGCTCGCTCTCGCTCTCTCTCTCTCTCTCTCAAAATAAATAAACTTAAAAACTTTTTAAAACTAAGTAGTATATGTATCTAATTTCTTTGAAATAATTAGGAATTAAGAATTCTACATGATTACATTTGTCACATGGCTCCCACAGGCTCCTTTTAACACTACAACCATTTTGATGGAAATATTGTAAAATGTATTCTTTTTCTGTCTTCATAAAAAGATAATACTGTGAGTAAAGGTTTGCAGAGAACGTTTACATAGTTTCAAAGCATTCCTCCCCAAGACAGTCATTAAATACAAAGGGGGAAAAAAACAGTTACTTTATAGTCCAGACACGCGATCGAAGGTGACATCATTAGTAATGGAATGAACTGATAAGGCATGCCTCACTGTAGCGTGCGCGGAGAACACGGCGTCGTGTCCATGCTTCTCCCCAAGAATGTGTATAACCTGAATCATCAGACAAATCTGGTGGAGGGACGTTCTACTATGTAAGTGTCCCGTATTCTTCCAAACTATTAATGTAAAATCAAGGGGAAAAAAAAAAAGATTCAGGCAGTACTGCAGACTGAAGGCGACTGAAGGGACCCAACGGCTCAGAGAAACTCACATCATGGGCATTACTAGGACACATGGCAACATCTGAACGACACAGTAACGGTTCTCTATCAACATTAATTTCCTGATTTTGATAATTACACTGTGGTTATGTAAGATAATGCCCTTAGTCTTTAGGAAACATTAAAGTACTTACGGATCATGGGGGGGGGAGGCATGCGCACATGTGCACACAAAAGTATTCAAGAGTAAGGATCACGGGTGCCTGGGTGGCTCAGTCCATTAAGTGACCTACTCTTGATTTCAGCTCAGGTCATGATCTCAAGGTCTGAGAGACTGAGCCCCAAGTCGGGCTCTGCGCTGACAGCCTGTTTAGTTTTTATTTTTTTATATTTTTTTATTTATTTCTAGGAGAGAGAGAGAGAGAGAGAGAGACAGCGTGAGCAGGGGAGGGTCAGAGAGAGAGGGAGGTACAGAATCTGAAACAGGCTCCAGGCTCTGAATTGGCAGTCAGCACAGAGCCCGACGCGGGGCTCGAACCCACGAACCGCGAGATCATGACCTAAGCGAAAGTCGGATGCTTAATCGACTAAGCCACACAGGCGCCCCTCTGACAGCCTGTTTAGAATCCCCTCTCTCTCTGCCCCTTCCCGCTTGTGTAGGCGTGCTTGCTCTCTCTCAAAATAAATAAACTAAAAAAATATATAGAATCAGCATTTCTGCAGCTTTCCTATAGTTGAAAAATACACACATGAAGGAGAGGGAGAAGAGGGAGAGGGATTAAGAAAATATAAAATGTTAACATGGAAGAAATCTGGGTGAAGGGTAAACAGTATTTGCGATTTTTTTGTAAGTCTGAAATGACATCGAAATTAAAATGGAAAAGAAATAATGTAGTAGTTTGTTTAACTGGGTTTTGGGGAGGGGTTTGCTAACTCTTTGGTAACAGGACTTGGATGAAGATCAGGAACATAATATAATTTAGTGATGCCCATTGGGGCTCCCCGAATATGTAAGGTTACTTGCCCTGATCTAGATGTCCCCGGCATGATTATTTTGGAGCTTCTGTAAATGCTTTTAATTTTCCTACTATCTGCTCCATCCCCATCTTCAGCTGTCACCACTGCTGACTGCAGCCTGCCTCCACTAACCCCTACTTGCCTCCTAGTTAACTGCTCTAATCTGTTACAGGCTTGGGAAAACTCACCTCGTTCACGTTCATTTTACAGATGAAACAATTCTAGCCCAGGGAGGCTAAGTCACTGATAGAAGGTATCCATATTATCAAGAACAGAAAAAGGATCTGAAAATTCTTTTGTTCTTTTTGTGACATCATACTGGTTTGGATTAGTGTAGAAAATAATGGAAAAGAGTTTATTTATGAAGAGGTGATGAGTAAAGTTCAAGGACCTGAAGGAACAGACTTTCTCATATTAATCTTTACTGTTCACTGCAGGGGTTTTTTTTGTTTGTTTTTTTTGCTTACTTTTTTAAAAAGCGACCTTCCATTTCTTCTTCTTCTTCTTTTTTTTTTTTTTTGTTAAATTTATTTACTTTTGAGAGAGAGCGTGCACGTGAGCAGAGGAGGGGCAGAGAGAAAAGAATCCCAAGCAGGCTCTGCACCATTAGCATAGAGGCCCATTCTACAAACCGTATGATTACGATCTGAGCTGAAGTCCCATGCTCAGCCGACAGTACAGAGCCGCCCTTTTGCTTACTTCCAAGTAGCCAGATAAGCCTCCGCAGATTAGTAAGATTTCCCCCCAAGCTTCCACTTTCTCTAAAAAAGAAACCCGTGTTTCATAATCTCTAGGTATTTTATAGCTTCTGGAGTGCCTGGCTGAACGTCCCAAAGTTTGGATTATTACTCACTTAGATTTATATAATGAGACACAACAATGCAGCCAAAAAGCAGAAAGGGCGCATACCATTAAGTCATCTGGTACCGAACACAGCATAAAATGTACCACAGTTTTGAGCACCTTATTCCTCCGAAAGTATTTTTCCAGGTATTTTCAGAAAAGAAATCCTCTGCCTCCGGACTTACTAGAAACATTTAATGGAATGAAATCTCTTGAAACAATTCTTTGGAGTCCTTCTCCCCAGAGGAATGCCATTTACTCAAAGGCTTCTGGATGGCAAGAATCGCTCAGAACAGGAAAGCCTGCCAAATGGTTGAAACTGCCATTTTGAGGAGGCTGGTATGGTATCACTTTTCAAGCCACAGGATATTTGAAATAACTTCCAAATCTAAATGTTTACGTACGGGGGAACTGTTGAAATAAATTGGGGACATCTATAAAAGGGAATGTATCCTAAGAAAAAACGTGGAAGTCCATTAGTGTTGATATGAAACGATCTCCAAGACATATTAAATGGAAAAAAATGTAGACATACCACAAACAAAAATTCACTCGAAATGGATCACAGACTTCAATGTGAAAGCTAAAACTACAGAGCTCTTGGAAGAAAACATCGTAAATCTCTGAGATCTTAGATTAGGTAATGGTTCCTTAGATGTGGCACCAAAAGCAGGGGAAACAAAAGAAAAAATAGATAAACTGGACTTAAAATTAAGATTTTTGTGCTTCAAAGAATACCATCAAGAAAGTCAACCCACAGAATGGGAGAAAATGTTTGCAAATTTTACATCTGATAAAGGGCTTGTAACCAAACGTACAAAGGACCTTTAAACTCAACAAAAAAAAAAGACAAACCAATTAAAAAGTGAGCAAAGGACTAGAATAGATATTTCTCCAAAAAAATATACAACTAACCCAGTAAGCAAATAAAAAGATGCTGAAACATCACTAACCATGAGAGAAATGAAAATGAAAACCACAATGAGATGCCACTTCACACCACCTACCCAGGATAACTACCATCAAAAAGACAGTAACAGGTATTGGTGAGGATGAGGAGAAATTAAAACTCTCTGCGTTGCTGGTGGGAATGTAAAACAGTGCAGCCCTTTGGAAAACAGTTTGGCAGGGGCGCCTGGGTGGCTCAGTCGGTTGTGTGTCCAACTTCGGCTCAGGTCAAGATCTCACAGTTAGTTCGTGGGTTCGAGCCCCACGTCGGGCTCTGTGCCAGCTCAGAGCCCAGAGACTGCTTGGATTCTGTGTCTCCCTCTCTCTCTGGCCCTCCCCGGCTTATGCTCTGTCTCTCTCTGCCAAGAATAAATAAACATTAAAAAATGTAAAACAAACAAAAGACAACCAAAAACAGTTTGGCAGATCTTCAAATGGTTAAGCACAGAGTTACTATATGACTCAGCCATTTTGAGCATGGCTCCTAAGTATACATCCAAGACAACCAAAAACACTCGTCAACTGGTGAACAGGGAAACAAAGTAAGGTATATCCAATGGATATTTGGATATTTTTCAATATATCCAAATGGAATATTTTTCAGGCATAAAAAGAAACGAAAAATCAATACATGCTACATCATGGATGTATCTGGAAAACATAATGCGAAGAAAAACTAGACCCAATGTAATTCTATTTCTAAATAGAAATATAAATTTCTTATAAATATAAGAAATCTCCAGGGGGCACCTGAATGGCTCAGTCCGTTAAGCATCTAACTTCAGCTTAGGTCATGATCTCACAGTCTGTAAGTTCAAGCCCTGCGTCGGGCTCTGTGCTGACAGCTCAGAGCCTGGAGCTGCTTCAGATTCTGTGTCTCCCTCGCTCCCTGCCCCTCCCCCACTCGCTCGCGCGCGCGCACTCTCTCTCTCTCTCAAAAATAATACACATTTTAAAAAAAGCTAAAAAAAAAAAAAAAAGAAAAGAAATCTCCAGGAGAGGCCAGCCCACAGAGACAGTGGATCAGAGGGGGCTGCAGGCAGGGTGGAATGGGGAGTCACCACGAAGGGAAGGGGTGCAGGGGGTGAGGAAAGTATTCTGACATAGGTGGTTCTGCCGCCTGCACCACCCTGTGAACATACTAAACACCACTGAATTTTTACATGTTAAAGGGGTGAATTTTATACTAGGTGAATTCTACCCCAAGAAAGCCGCTGTTCACAAAAAGAACACGCTGCTGAACAGCGCCTACGGGATGTTACCAACTTACAGATCTGCTCATCTCCAGAAAATATCTCTGGAAAGATACACAGGCAACTAACACTGGCCTCCTCAGCAAGGGCTCCAGAGACGGAGGAAGAGTTCTTACCATGTACACTTCTCTCTTTTTAAACTTCTGAACTACGTCTGTTTTTTCTATTAGGAGTGAAATGAAATTAGAAAATGTTTTTAATAGACTAGTCCCTTCCACTAGTGTCACAATGCAAAGCTCTGTGCGACAATACATGCGCGACTGCAGCCGGTGTGAAGGTCAACACCAGCGGGAAGTAACAGGAAAACTGGCAGTTTTCTGTCCTGCTTCATTCTGGTTCCACCAACTCTGCCTCACTGGTCTTCTCTCTGTGTCCTGGAGGCTCTCTGATAAGCACGTTTCCTCTGCCTCTTTTATTTGGGGACCCAAACTGAACAAATATCTCCCATCATGGCTCAAATTTCCAAACTTAAAAAAAAAAAAAACTATTTGAAAAAAATCTTTGTGATAAAACCTTCCTCTACCAGATGTTATATTTCAGAGGAAGATAAGAATAATAAATGACCCTTAGGAGAAAGCCAAAGCAGCTTAGAAACACTACTTCCTACATGCTTTCTCCCAAATTCCCATTCAGTTGGATTAAAACTGCCCCCTGAAAGCCACTTTTGGGGCGCCTGGGAGGCTCAGTCAGTGAAGCATCCGATTTCAGCTCAGGTCATGATCTCTCGGTTTGTGAGCTGACAGCTCTGTGCTTCGGATTCTGTATCTCCTTCTCTCTCTGCCCCTCTCCCGCTCATGCGCTGTCTCTGTCTCTGTCTCTCTCAAATAAACATTAAAAAAAAAGCCATTCTCTATTTTTCAGTCACAGAGCTAGTCCAGAAATAGGCTTCCAAAAGAAGCCACCAAACCCCAACTCCACTCACAACTGGGCAGAAGGAAATAGCCCCACTGGGTAAAATTCTCCCTTCTGTTCAATTCCACCTCACACAGCCAGCTCCCTTCACTTGGGAGAGCTCTGCACCACTCATCGCATTTGATGTACTGCACAATTACCCTCTTCTGTTGTGGGCAGTACGCTTAGGGATCCCCAGGCTCACACCAATGGGTTAACAAGGCATAAAGAAGTGCAAAGGCACAGGATGCTCTTACCCGGGTTTGGGTAAACGAGATGAGCACCCCAGGATAGGAGGTGCAAAGGCACCAAGAATAGGGAGGTGTAAAGGACCCCAGAAGAGAGGTGCAGAGTCCCCAGAATAGAGAGGGAGAGGCAAAGGCACCCAATACAAAGGTATATGAGGTAAGCAAGATCAGTTATTTAGGGCAAATGCACCCAATTTAGTACTATAGCAGAGGGCGGCTTTCATAGGAGGGAAGGACCACACTAGGTAAACAGGTAAATGGGGTATAGACCCCTGCACTGTGCTGTGGGTGACGCAGCCCAGAGCGGAGATGATTAACAAAAGAAAAGGTGCCTTGCTAGCTCCGAGGCCACGGGTCCACCTGTCATATCCCCCAGGGCTACGATAAACAGAGGTGGTGCCTCGGGTCCGCTGTAAACAACCTTCTGCCCCCAATGCCCGGCGCCAGGGCTTTGTTTTGTGTTAACCCAAACCCCTAACCCTGAAAATCTTCAAGACCCCCTCCTTTCCCTCACGTCCACAAAGTAATGTTCACGGATTTATTGTCTCTTTGGGCACGGCCATCACCACGTTTGTAAGCAAGGACCCTTATTCGGGGCTCTGGTCTCTTCCCCGACATTAGCCAGCCCTCTCCTATTTTACTCCTGCGTCTCCCGCTTTCTTGCTAAGACAAGAAAGAACTTTAGACCCAGAGTCTACACCATTCTGGTACCATGTCCGTGCACCCCACCCCTCGCTGATGCAAACGGCCAGCTGGCCTACAAGGCTAAGCGCATGCGCCAATGCCACCGCCTCCCCGGCTGGGACACCAAGTCGCCCAAGCCTGGCTCCGGGTCACCATCCTGCCGGTTTATCACTGTCCCCATCTCACTGCAGCTCCTGTGTCTCTGCCACACCAAACTCCTGGCCCCTTCCCCCAACACAGCACAGTCCTTAACAACCGCGCGCTCTGTACATGCACCTCCGTGCCTGGATGCCACGGCTGCCGCCCCACTCACTCGCATCAGGCCAACCTACTTTTCCTTCAAGGCAACTCCAAGACAGTCCCGTCCGTCAAGTCTCCCCTCACTTGGTTCTGATCCTGAAGTTTAAATGACCTTCTGAGAAGGAGACATAAAGCTATAAAACTGGGTATAATTCATCAATTCTAAGATGCCACTGATGGTCGAGACACATTATTTCATGTGCCACCGGGAGCCAAAATGCAGGTTCGGACTTACCCACGGCTGTAAGGCCCACCCCAGGGCCATGAAACCATGAAAAATGGTGCGAAAATTAAGGATCTGCAGTAAGACACAAATGTGAAAGGTGAAGCTGTTGTCTTCCGACTGCTTCCCTACAACACGCCTCCTAAGAGCTGTGTCCCAGTCTCTCCGGGGACTTTGGCGTCCAAAGTCTGGCTTTTACTCACATTTGATTCCACTTCCCAACAGTTAACCCAGAACCTAAAGCTTATGATGTGCACTAAAATAGGAATCCCACTTATTAAACTTAAAAATAAGAGTTCCTAGGGCGCCTGGGGGACTCAGTCGCTTGGGCGTCCGACTTTGGCTCAGGTCATGATCTCACAGTCTGTGGGTTCAAGCCCCACATCGGGCTCTGTGCTGACAGCTCAGAGCCTGGAGCTGCTTTGGATTCTGTGTCTCCCTCTCTCTCTGCCCCTCCCTCGCTCACATTCGGTCTCTTTCAAAAATAAAATAAAAACGTAAAAAAACTAAAAAAAAAATAAGAGTTCCTATTTATTAAGCATCTGCTTAATAAAGCATAAAAAGAATGTGGTAACACTTAGAAACCATTAATGCCATAAAAATAAAACCAACAACAACAAAAAAGCTTCTTTGCCTACAACGACCAAGACCAAATATTTCAAAATCGGGGTTACCCCAATCGTGTTAGAGATGTTAGATATTTTCAAGGGTGGTTTTAAAAGCTACACAGGAGGGGCGCCTGGGTGGCTTAGTTGGTTAAGCGTCCGACTTTCGCTTAGGGCATGATCTCGCGGTTCGTGGGTTCGAGCCCCGCGTCGGGCTCTGTGCTGACTGCCAGCTCAGAGCCTGGAGCCTGTTTCAGTCTGTGACTCCCTCTCTCTCTGACCCTCCCCTGCTTGCGCTGTCTCTCTCTCTCCTAGAAATAAATAAAAATATTAAAAAAAAAAAAAAAGCTACACAGGATATGGCCTTGTGTCCAAGGCTCCAAAAACATCCTTGACATCAGCGTGAGCAGAACCTTCCATTTGCAACAGGAGATTAACGTGCCATGATATTTACTGGAGCCGCAGACACCGCTGCCCTAGAACAGGACGGGAAGCACTTAGAAACATTTTCCCCGGTATTTGCTGGCGGCTCCCGGGCTGCCCACCCCCCTGCCCCCAGGCAGGCTGATGAGAAAGGCCAGGTGATCCCTTCCAGGGAGCAGGAAGTTACAGCCAAACCCTGGGGCTGCCCCCCCTGCTCACCCCCACCCCCCAGTACCACCACCACCTCCTCGGGGCAAACACGAAGCCAGTCCCCTTTAGCCGCGTCTGCCCCGCCTGGGAGCCTGCCCAGCTCGTCCTGTGGCGCCTCCTTACAGGTGTGGCAAACGCTGCCATCCTCGCCAGAGCACCTGTGGCGCCATCCGCTCCTGAACCGGAACCGGATACTGCGGGGACGGGAGGCGGACCCCCCACCTCTGCCGTGACCACAGGATCTCTTCCCGAGCGGGTGGCAGCAAATCTGACATCACTCCCGATGGAAAGGAAACAAGTTTAATGAAACCCACAGATGCAGATGTCTACTCACTGTGGTAAACGGTCCCCGAAAGGGACTTTTATTAAGGCCCATATGAGAACTCACTTCAGAGGGAGGCAGATGGCCAGCTGCCCACAGACAGGAACGCAGGTCCCTACGGAACCCGTGGGGCTGAGCCACGCTTTCTAACGATCTCAGGTGTTTTACGTATCAAAAGTTGTCCCCCCGTAGGGTACGTTTCTGACATGACATCACAACCTGTCCTGAAAAACCAGCTGGTGGCGGACGCCAGAGGGCTACCTGAAACCACAAAGAATGATGTATAACTTGATGCAAAGCCCCTTCGTGTCTCAACTTCTGCTCTAAACTGTTCTCACTAGAGTGTCTGTCTCAAATGGTTATTACGAAACTGACGCGAGTGAACACGGCGCGCGAGGGCTGCGAGGGGCTCAGAAGCACGCCTGGCCTCCGGGACCGTCCGCATGGACTCTGACAAGTAAACAGAGAGTGGCAACAACATTCAGGTGGATCTGTGCAATGTCACACTTCTGCACCATAAAAAGTGCCCATCAAAACAGACGATAGCCTGTCCCTTCCTGCACACCCCCTGGATTAACACGTAGCCCCCAAAACTGGGGTCCCATTTACTTCAACCACCGTTTGTTCTCTCTCCAAACGGGCTCGAAGCACCCTGAGTGCGCCCAGGGGCCATCCCGGGCTGTGCCTGCTCAGCCGTGTGCACGCACGCTGGCGGGCGGGCTGCAGGCTCCAGCCACAGAGNTCCCAAGGCCGCCCGGCCGCCTCACCGACACCTGTTTCCCGCGCAGGAAGGTGTCCATCGCCACCCGTAAGTAAGGGCCATTCAGCCTCGCGCGCGCAGTCCGGAGGCAGAGGCCAAGTTAACCAGGACACTATGACCCGACGGCTGGAACCAGGCATCGTGGCGCGTACTTACTCACACTCTGCCTCAAGGAGCTGATGTTGCTTCCTCTACATGCACATAAACATCAAATAAAACATGGAGAGCAGGAAAATATAAAGATCGATACTTGGGGAGGAGAACAGGACACTGACGTGCAGGAGGCAGGGTCCATACAGCAGCTAAAACTCAGCTGCTCCGGCTCGTGTGGGAGGCACTTCTCATACATACACATCATACGCGCAGGGCAGGCTGCCTCAGGTNTGAGTTTTATAAAGCAGGCTCTCCTGACACTCTTAAAAAAAAAAAAAAGCGGGGGCGCCTGGATGGCTCAGTTGGTTAAGCATTCGGCTTCAGCTCAGGTCATGATCTCACNCTCAGTTGGTTAAGCGTCCGACTTAGGCTCAGGTCACGATCTCATGGTTCGTGGGTTCGAGCCCCGTGTTGTGCTCTGTGCTGACAGCTCAGAGCCTGGAGCCTATCTCAGATTCTGTGTCTCCCTCTCTCTCTGACCCTCCCCAGCTCACGCTGTCTCTATCTCTCTCTCAGAAATAAATAAAAAAAAATTAAAAATAAAAACCCAGCCAACAACGTGACACCACAACAGACGCACAGAGTAACTGCACGAGGGGCCTCAGCACAAGTGTCCGAGCGCAAGGCCAAAATAAGGACAAAACATGCAACAGCTTCAGAAATAAACGGACTGCGTGTCACCTCAACAATCCCTTACAAAGACCACTTCCCTTCACGGGGCTGCTGATAACAGTTGTTTGGTGAAAACACTTCCGACAGATTCTTTGCCAGTGTGGTCCGCGCTGATTATCAAAGGAGACCCACATTCTTTAACAGATCAAAGAGCAGAGCAGGCTGTAAAAACTGAGGGGCCAAATCAAAGCCCTCTGTAGCCCAGAGCCGCGGCCACCTAACCCAGGGGTGGGAGGTAAGCGATGGGAGCCCCTTGAAAGTGACAGCAAGCACTTTTCTTGGGGAGTAACTGGGAATATCTCCCAGAATAAAGTACAAATGAACCGATCAACTGCCAACTCTAGAGCACAGAGCACAGGCAATAGGATTTTAGTCCAGAAATTTCCCACGGTACTTGGTATGGGTCCCCTGACGCAGCCATCTGCTACATAATCTGTAGAGCCCAAGCCAGGGGTGGACAAGAGCTTGGTACCTGGATCAGGAGGTGATCGGTCCCTGCTGAGAAAGCCACCAAACTTGCCGTGGTGGGACCAGCCCAGCAGGGGGTGGGAAGGGTCACCACCTCGCATGCCCGAAGACAGCCGGGGCGTGCACCTGACACCGATCCTCCCTGGGAAGAGGGCGTTGGTCACAGAGCAGGGGAGGCCCGGCAGGGCCCAGGAAAGCAGCTGGGTGAGACCCGTCCCCGGGACGCAGGGAGGTGGCAGAGGCAAGCCTGCACGTGAGCAGAGGTTCTTAAGTCCCTGTGTATACCAGTCTCATGAGGGTCATGGACAAAACACACATTCAAGGGCACCTGGGGGGCTCAGTCAGTTAAACGTCTGACTCCGGCTCAGGTCATGATCTCGCAGTTCGTGGGTTCGAGCCCCGCGTCGGGCTCTGTGCTGACAGCTCAGAGCCTGGAGCCTGCTTCAGATTCTGTGTCTCCCTCTCTCTCTGACCCTCCCCTGCTCCCGCTGTCTCTCTCTCTTTCTCTCTCAGAAATAAATAAAACATTAAAAAATTAAAAAAAAAAACAATTCACCAATCTACTCTTACATTTGCACTTACAGTCAAGGATTCTGAAATTATGGAAAACAAAAATAAGTTGATGGGACTGAAGGGTTTTAAGGAAAGCGATATGACCTGGTGTCAGGTGGTTCCTGGTCCCGGGCGGAAGCCGGAAGGAAGGGCAATACCGGGAGAAACAAGGATTTGGGGAGAGGGGGAACTGCAGCGGCTCCAGCCTGGGCGGGGGGAGGGGGGGATGGACACTTAACAGGGCTTCCTGCTGACGACTGGATATGGGAATGAAGAAAGATGAACCAAGAGTAAGTCCTCGGTTTCTGGCTTGAACAATTAGATAAATAAAGGTGCTCACAGAGCCAGAGATTTAACTGGGGAGAAGGAAACCCACCTGCAATGGTGGGCATGTTAAGTTTAAGGTGTCCACACCCCTCCAAGTCGGATCAAGTAGGTCCCAGGATATAGAGGGCTGAAGCTCACAGAGGTCTAGACTGGGTATACATTTCTGAAGCTACCAATATACAGGTGGTCTTTAAAGTCACAGAAGAGGGCACCTGGGTGGCTCAGCCGGTTGAAAGCGTCCGACTTCGGTTCACGTCATGATCTCATGGTTCACAAGTTCGAGCCCAGCATCGGGCCCCATGCTGCCAGCTCAGAGCCTGGAGCCTGTCTTCGGATTCTGTGCCTCCCTCTCTCTCTGCCCCTCCCTCACTCACACTCTGTCCGTCCCTCCCTCTCTTCTAAAATAAGTAAAACATTAATAAAATAATAAAATAAAATCAGAGAAGACAATGTCACCACATCGGAAACGGACGTAGAGAAAGCTAAGGGCCAGGCCTCGGTGCGAGGAGCGCTGGGCTGTCAGGTCAGCTGTGGAGGGAAGGCGGGCGCAGGTGCTAAGAAGGGAAGAAGACCAGACAACGGGGTATCAGGAAGCCAAGGGCAGGGGAGTGGCAGAAGGGTCTCGGGAGACACAGCAAAGGGTACAAAGGGACCGGCGGCTAGGGGAGCACGGACAATTGCGGCAGGAGAAGTTTCGATGAGGCTGAAGGCTGGAGGCGGCCCGACGGGGAGGAAGGAAGCGCAGGCTGGGCACAGGCCGTCCTGGGTCCTGGAGAAACTCTGCTGAGACGGGAGGCGCGGCTGAAACGGACTGATACAAGGAGAGGCGATAACTAAAGCAATAACACTCAGGGTGGACGAATCCCCACCCCACCCCCCACGACAAGGGACCGAAGGCAAAGCCGCAGGAGCTTTTACAAGGAAGTGACTCTAACAATGGATCGCAGGCTCCGGGCTGGGGAGGGAGAGAGGAGCGGCCAGGAAGTGATTCATGTAAATAAGAAAACGGGGAGGCACTGGAGGTAATGAGTTCCAGAAAGTACTGCCGTCAGACTCAAAGAAGGGGATGGTGCTTGAGCAAAACGGGGAGGTTCTGGAGTTGGTGTGTTTTCCGGTAATGACGAGGCTCAGGGAAGCCAGCAGCGGAGGACAGAACAACCCCGCGAGGGACAGCAAGCCTGGGGACTCCCCGCAGGTGACTGCGTCAACAGGGACCTGACTAATGAAGGGTAAATGCAGGTGCTCCCTGGGAGTGAGGGACAGAACCGGGCCTCTGGCTCCGTCCCCAGCGGGCCGCCTGGGGATCATGGCAGTGCCAGCTGAGAACTTCGGAGCTCAAACTCCGTGCTTTTATAAGGCAAATTACACCTTAACATTTTAGACAGGTGTTTTTGTTTTGTTTTGTTTTGTTTTTTGAGAGAGAGAGAGGAAGAGAGAGCGTGCTCAGGGAGAAAGGCAGAAGGAGAGAGAGAGAATCTTAAGCAGGCTCCACACTCAGCAGGAAGCCCAATGCAGGGCTCCTAACACCCTGGGTTCACGACCTGAGCTGAAATCAAGAGTCAATCAACTGAGCCCCCCAGGCGCCCCAATTTTAGAGTTTTAATTTTTATTTTAAATATTGAGACAGCTCCTGTATTTCAAAGCTTTACTTTAACAAAGTAGAGCAACACTTTGGTACATGGCGACCCACATACTCAACAGACATCTACCGGACTCCCACTGCTTCGGATTCTTTTCTGGGTCTCAGTGCAGATTTACGCTCTAGTGGGAGAGCCAAGAAAAAGTAGACATGCCAGGAAAAAGCAACATATTTTCAGCTATAAATGGCAGGGAGACTACAAATGAGAGCAATGGACATCAGCAATAATGGGCTGGCGGTTATACGCTCATTTTATTTGGGGCCACTGCTTTGCGACAGGACAGGAGTGTTCGCCACACGAGTGTTCATTTTTGTGCACACCTACGTCCACTGTTCTTTCCATGTAATGTCAGTACAGTAAATACTTTGAAATCTGGTAAAAAAAAAACAGGTTATTTAAGAAAAACAAAGAGGCTAATGAAGTTTGAAACGAGGAGTATCAACACTCAATGGATGATACCATTCATCTGTAGAGAATCCACTCTACATGATAGGCTCTCTGTCTAGGGAAAGTCTGATGCCCAGTCGAGGTTTCTGGGCTGTCACTTCATGTCCACGGTGTGACTGTCACCGCGGCAGTCTGCAGCAAAGAGCAGGACTTGCCCAGCCCACTGCGTCTATCACTTATATCCCCACCGCGGGCAGAGGGCAGTCTCAGGCTACCATGGCTTGATGACTGTCGCCACAGTGGCCACTCAGAGCTGACCCCATACTCCCGGGACCATCTTGCGAGGACAGCCGGCCTCTGCACAGGGGAGAAAAAGGTACTACCAACCGTGCCCACTTAACCACTCTGGCCCCCCAGCATTGATACTGCTTACTTTAAGTTAATAAGCTGACATTCCATTCTTACAGACTGCTGCGCCCTTCAGAACTTGGGTTAGACAGTTTCCCCTAAGCCATATCACTGTCAAAGCCAGTGTCTGAACTGCAAAACTAAGGCCTGAATGCTCCCTGGGTCTTGAGGTCCCAAGTTCTAGGAGGCCCTGCCTCCTTATTTCCCACTCACTCTCTGCTCTGATGTGTATAGTTCCCACCTGGGGCTCAGTTTAACGGGTCACCTAATCTTCCCACGTTCTAGGTACTGTGCTAAGTGTCAGAGACTCAGAGATGAATAAGACACAATTGCTGCATTTGGAGAGGCGGTCTTATACACAAAAAGATAATTTTATATAAAGGGATAGAAAGGAAGCTTAGAGGCAGGTGCTGGGCCCTACCTGGGGATATCTGCTGGATGACATTGCACTTGAGATGGAAAGGCTAAATAGGAGTTAGCCAGGTAAATAAACACGCAGAAGGGTCATCAGGAGGGAGACATTATATCATACACAACATCAAGAAGGCAAAATGCATACCGTGCAGACACGGTGCCAACAACCAGTGAAGTGGAAGGAAGGGAGCGGCGGGCGATAAGGGCAGGACACACGAATCAGGTCAGGGACCTGAGCTCACGCTACAGGGGACAGGGGTGGGGGTCTTAGCACAGGAGCAGCACGATGGCCTCCGCCCAGGAAAAACCCCTCGGCAACAGCGGGGAGGGGAGGCCTGAGGGGAACACATAGCTCTCCCAGACTTAAAATGCCTGGGATTGTCCTAGCACAATGGAAAGGCAGAAATGGATTCTGAAGCAGAAGGAAAGCAATGGCAAGACTCTGATTAAATCCATGGAGGTGGGTGAGGGCAAGGGAAGATTCTAAGATGATGCTCAAGTTTTTGTGTTGGGCAACCGAGGGAAAGGCAAATGGGACAGCAGAAAACACTGAGAACCACAGGGAGGGGAGGGAGGCGCAGGGCGGGAGAGGGGAGATGCGCGGAGTTGAGTTTTCAACACAGAGGCTGGGGTGGCCAGGGGGCAAGAGCCTGCAGTTCAGCGCGATGGAGACGAATTTGGGAGTCACCATTTCTTCAACAAACCCTTACGGAATGGCTGTCCCTACCAAACACGGGCTGTGGGAGAGAACAAAAGGCGCAGGTCACCAGAGAGGAGCATGCGGTCAGGCTATCAGAGGGCTGAGAGCAGAACCGAAGGAAAAGCAGCGCTGGAGCACTGGTGGCAGGAGCACTGGTGGCAGGAGCGCCGGTGGCAGGAGCACTCGTGGAAGGAGCACTCGTGGCAGGAGCACTCGTGGCAGGAGCACTGGTGGAAGGAGCACTCACGGAAGAGCAATGCTGGGGTGAACGGAAGAGCAACGAGAAGCAGAAGCAACGTTGCAAAGACAGAGGAAGTTAGATCAGCGTGACTGAGGAAAGCAAAGAACGAAAAGGCCCGGAACAGGTCACTTGACTTGGCAACACCAGGTGGCCTTGATCAAAGTGTCGCACAGGTGAGAGGAGGCCAGACATCACTGACATGAAACGTGAACAGGAAGTGCTAGAACAGAGCACAGAACAGAACTGCTCGCAATCCGGGGAAATCGACAATTTGTGATTTCCACCTTCAGCGTATCTTGTATAATTCAGTACTGGTGTGGTGGTTAATTTTATGTATCATCTTGGCTGGGTCACCAGCTGGACCAATAATCTTTGGTCAAAGATTAATCTGGATGTTTCTAAGAAGGTGTTTTTTGGATGAGATTAACACTGAAACTGACAGACTTTGAGTAAAGTAGATTATCCCTCACAGTGGGGGTGGGGGGGGGTCATCCATTCAGGTGAAGGTCTTAAAAGAACAAGAGATTAACCACCCCTAAAAAAGAATACTACCGGCAGACTGCCCTCGGGCTCAAACTATACTAGTTCTGCAAATCTCTACCTTGCTGGCCTACCCTGTAGATTTGAGGGTTACTAAGCTTCCATAACTGTGTGAGCCATTTCCTTAAAATTATCTACCTATCCATCCATCCCTCCATCCGTCCTTCCATCCATCCATCCGTCCGTCCATCCATCCTTCCATCCTTCCGTCCTTCCTTCCATCCATCCGTCCTTCTGTCCGTCCATCCGTCCGTCCTTCTGTCCATCCTTCCGTCCGTCCTTCCATCCATCCTTCTATCCATCCGTCCATCCATCCATCCATCCATCCATCCTTCCGTCCATCCATCCATCCATCCATCCATCCATCCATCTGCCCATCCATCCATCATTCCATCCATCCATCCATCTGTCCAGCCATCCATCCATCCGTCCAACCATCCATCCATCCGTCCAACCATCCATCCATCCATCCTTCTGTTTCTGTTTCTCAAACACTAATACAGATTTTGGCATAGAGAATGGTTCTAGAAAATAGAATCTCAAGGATAAGTTTTCTGAATTTGATCCTGGGGTTTCTGGAATTGGCTCTCTAATCTGACTTAGATTTAAAGACACAAATGACTCAATTTCCCAAAGAGCACAGACAGTCCATGGCATGATCTGGCCACAGAGATACGTATCCCCACTGGATACTCCTACTAATTAAACACTTATAAAAGGCAAGGTTCTGGGTCCCGAAGTATAGAAAACCTTTTGAACGTTCATCAAACTAATGAATACAATGATATCACTGATTGTTCCTAATGTCACTACATAAGGTGGGAGAGAGACACGGGCTCTGAGGGTTCAAGATCTAAGCTGAAGTGCTGCATAAGTGATCAGAAGACATCTACTCTATCCTGAAAGAGGCCCTTATCTGCTCAGCCCCAGAGCTGAGCTGCTGATACCGAGCCCAGAATCTCATCCTGAGAGGGGCTGAATTACGAGCAAACGGAATTCCTAACCTCAGAGGGTAGCTATTAAAGTGACAGCACTAATTAGAAAGGAATGGAACCGGGGCACCTGGGTGGCTCAGTTGGTTGGGTATCCAACTTTGGCTCAGGTCATGATCTCACAGTTCATGGGTTCGAGCCCCACATCGGGCTCTGTGCTGGCAGCTAGCTCAGAGCCTGGAGCCTGTTTCGGATTCTGTGTCTCCCTCTCTCTCTGACCCTCCTCTGTTCATGCTGTCTCTCTCTCAGAAATAAATAAAACATTAAAAAAAAGAAAGGAATAGAACCCCGAGAACTGGGGACCCTGCGGGAAGAATCTGATGAAGGTGGAGGCATTGAACCCCTAACTGCCGGCAGAAGACCCTCTGGTCTGAGCAGACTGTCCATGCTCTACCTGAGACCCCGCCGTGGCCTGTCTGGAGGCAGCCGTGCTGACAGACACCGATTCTCCTGGGGACCCACACCCACTGCCCTCGGTGCTTCCAGATTTACAACTAGACTCAAGTCACAGAAGGCCCCTGGAGGTACAGGGTATGACCCACGAGAAGGCCCGCTACACTCCAGAAAAGCTACTTGATGTTTCTCATTTACACGGACAGAAATCCAGGAAACGCCCATGGGCTAACGGTAAAAGAAACAAAACTGCATCAGGCCAGTTACCGATCGGGGCACACTAACAGATGTTCTGCATTTCGGGCTGCCGCTCAGACAATCACAAAGAGCTCTAATATTGGGTCCTTGGCTGAAACGTGGACCACAAGTGGCCACAGTAAACGGACACGAAGTGCCGGACCTGTCCAGTTCAGTAGAGGAAGGGATTCAAAGGCTTAGGTAGACTGGGCGTTAGAGTGGACTTGTCATTCAAGACCCCCCACCCCGGAAGGGTCTAGCAGACACACCTCTCCCCACGACCTTGAGAAATAAATTTCTGGGAGGAGCCCCAGCATCCCAGAAGAGCACTGCGATTACTCTTCTCTCAGGCCGGCCCTTCGGTGGGAACACTGCCTCCTAAAGGCGATGGAAGGAAGTGCATCCTGGAGCAGCCAAGCCCCAGAAGTGGGTCTGGGCACCAGACGGACAGTGGAGTGAGGCGGAATCAGAGCAGCCTGCCTTGCACAGACCTGCGGCATTGGCTGGATGATCGTGGAGTTCTGAAAAGAGATACAGACGGGCAGCCTCCTCAATCCTTACTTGACCTGTAAAGACTTTTTTAAAAAAATTTTTTTTATTTATTTTGAAAGAGAGGCGGGGGGAGGGGCAGAGAAAGAGGGGGGGAGAGAGAGA
>NW_027529596.1:1910437-1911615 GCF_008692635.1 Crocuta crocuta
TGGCTCAGTTGGTTGGGTATCCAACTTTGGCTCAGGTCATGATCTCACAGTTCATGGGTTCGAGCCCCACATCGGGCTCTGTGCTGGCAGCTAGCTCAGAGCCTGGAGCCTGTTTCGGATTCTGTGTCTCCCTCTCTCTCTGACCCTCCTCTGTTCATGCTGTCTCTCTCTCAGAAATAAATAAAACATTAAAAAAAAGAAAGGAATAGAACCCCGAGAACTGGGGACCCTGCGGGAAGAATCTGATGAAGGTGGAGGCATTGAACCCCTAACTGCCGGCAGAAGACCCTCTGGTCTGAGCAGACTGTCCATGCTCTACCTGAGACCCCGCCGTGGCCTGTCTGGAGGCAGCCGTGCTGACAGACACCGATTCTCCTGGGGACCCACACCCACTGCCCTCGGTGCTTCCAGATTTACAACTAGACTCAAGTCACAGAAGGCCCCTGGAGGTACAGGGTATGACCCACGAGAAGGCCCGCTACACTCCAGAAAAGCTACTTGATGTTTCTCATTTACACGGACAGAAATCCAGGAAACGCCCATGGGCTAACGGTAAAAGAAACAAAACTGCATCAGGCCAGTTACCGATCGGGGCACACTAACAGATGTTCTGCATTTCGGGCTGCCGCTCAGACAATCACAAAGAGCTCTAATATTGGGTCCTTGGCTGAAACGTGGACCACAAGTGGCCACAGTAAACGGACACGAAGTGCCGGACCTGTCCAGTTCAGTAGAGGAAGGGATTCAAAGGCTTAGGTAGACTGGGCGTTAGAGTGGACTTGTCATTCAAGACCCCCCACCCCGGAAGGGTCTAGCAGACACACCTCTCCCCACGACCTTGAGAAATAAATTTCTGGGAGGAGCCCCAGCATCCCAGAAGAGCACTGCGATTACTCTTCTCTCAGGCCGGCCCTTCGGTGGGAACACTGCCTCCTAAAGGCGATGGAAGGAAGTGCATCCTGGAGCAGCCAAGCCCCAGAAGTGGGTCTGGGCACCAGACGGACAGTGGAGTGAGGCGGAATCAGAGCAGCCTGCCTTGCACAGACCTGCGGCATTGGCTGGATGATCGTGGAGTTCTGAAAAGAGATACAGACGGGCAGCCTCCTCAATCCTTACTTGACCTGTAAAGACTTTTTTAAAAAAATTTTTTTTATTTATTTTGAAAGAGAGGCGGGGGT
>NW_027529596.1:1911820-1920994 GCF_008692635.1 Crocuta crocuta
AAGAGAGGCGGGGGTAGGGGCAGAGAAAGAGGGTGAGAGAGAGAGAATCCTAACACGGGGAGCCTGACACAGGGCTCAAACCCACAAACCGTGAGATCATAACCTGAGCCGAAATCAAGAGTCAGATGCTTAACCTATGGAGGCACCCAGGTGTCCCTCTTACTTGATCTTTAGAAGCAGAAAAGTTCTAGGCCAAGTGAATTAAAGCCTTGAGTCATAAAAACATAAAGTTACATGTCCTTAGTCATTCCCAGCCTTGAGCCAGTTTACAGACCCAGAGCCCCTGAATAAAGGGGAGGCCAGGTCCAAACGAGCATCAATCAAAAAAGGGATTTGAGTGAAGGCATTTAAGCGGCAAACCATTAGCTTTATGTACCGAAATATTTAAAGAACTAAAAATGTGTTTTGTTGTTCTTAGTATCAACAGCAGTACAAGAAAATGTCAGAGATACAATACTGCGCAGGCCCACAACGTCTGATCGAAAACCCTTGGGGCCAGATGTGTTTCAGACGGAGATTTTTTCAGGTTTTAAAAAATTAATACAATGCATACAGTATATATTCTACACCGGCCTCGGCAGGGCCCCAGGCAGCAGCCCATGACCCAACACGTTGGTATGTCTGCAGTGAAACACATGATCAGTCACTGAGGGCGGGATCCTGACTAAAAACAGTCTCTCATTAGTACAGGTCAAATCCTGCCACCGAAAGAGTTATGTCAAAGTTCGAAAAAACGTTTCGCCTTCCGGAGATCTGGAAATTTCAAAGCGCAGATAAGAGATGGTGCAGCTGAAGCCTGAGAACGAGAAACTGCCCCTCGGCAGGTTCTGTCCCGCAGCCTGTGTGCGGGAGCCTGATCCGCCCGGTGGCAATGGGTGTCGCCTCGCCTCATTATCAGTACATTCTCCGCTTGTCAGGGTGTCAAACTCAGCAAGCCTCACCCGGGTTCGGGTTCGTCTACACAGCCGGTCACTGGGGGGAGAATTAAATTCCTAACAGTGGGAAATGAAGACAAAGTGCCCAGGAGTTCGGAGAGGAGGGCTGGAGCTCCTCTTGCGGCTGCGTGGGGCCCCAGGGCCTCTGCCAACGGGGTGCCCGGGAGGGGTGCAGGCGCCGACCAGCCTCGGCTGCGGACTCTCGGGGCTGTCTGGACGCCCCGCAGGGCAAGCCTGCCACTAGTCTAACTGGAAGAACTCGGCCCAGGGCAAAAGGTAAAGGCTCGGCGGCTCGGCCCACACGCAGGGCCTGCCCAGGGACCCGTCTGGGCCCAGCATGCAGTCAGACACCTGGTTAAGCGGATTCGCACTGTGTCCCAGCCAGAAGGGTCAGCGTAAGGGTGAGGAACCTACAGAAATCACTCAAGATTACAAATCCCTGAGGACTAGGGGCACCTGGGTGTCTCCGTCCCTTAAGCATCTCACTCTTGATTTTGGCTCAGGCTGTGATCTTGAAGTTCATGAGTTCGAGCCCTGCATCAGGCTCTGCGCTGACAGTGCTGAGCCTGCTTGGCATTTTCTGTCTCTCCCGCTTACTCTGTCTCTCTCTGTGTCTCCCTCCCTCCCAAATAAATAAATAAATATTTAAAAATCCCTGAGTAGTCAGAGCATTGGGCAGCCCAGGTTTCACACTGTTAGTAAGGACGGCTTCAGCACGGCAGCTCTGCCTCTGCAGAGTACAATCTGCAGTGTGGAGGCACTGACATTCTTACACAAACATTACCACAGAGAGAAGGAAATTGGTGGATACCCCCGGACAGAGTCAAGATGCTCTGTAAACATTTCAGATGCGCCAAAGGCCTCCTAAAAAAAATGCATAGAGGCTTTGCAAGAGAAATTCTATAATACAGCAGAGAAGTGGCAACTAACTATATGCTTTGAGCTCCAACTCTATCATATACTAGCTTTATGTGACCTTGGACAAGCTACACAACCTCTCTGATTCTTAAGTTTCCTCATCTGTAAAATTCATAAAAATAATAATCATCACACGGAATTGTAATGAGTAGATGTGAGAATGCGTAGAAGTTGCTTACCGAGGCCCGGCTCACAGGATGCACTCAGTCCGTGAAGGCAAAGCAAAAGACAACATGGCTATTTCTCTTTCCAAACTTCTAAGGACTAAGACACAGGAACTATGAAGGGCAGAGAGAGAGCAAGTAGCTAGGGAGAACTTCTGAATTGATATTCTGTCTATATAGATACGGGCTGTGTGTGTGTTGTGTGTCTTCTACTATCTATAGTTATACACACACACACACAACACACACACTTAGCCATTCAGGAGATTTCAAATATTTGCATTTTAACACATTTTTCTCTTAGGAAACTGAGTCCTTTACCTATTACTTGTGTTTCCAAGCAACACCCTTTGAAGAAGGCTATGTAGCAACTACAACCTGAATGTGACGGAAGAGTAACTAACTATAAAACACGGCCTGGCAGAGACGCATAAAATTCTCACTGAAGCTTAGTCTACAATACAGCACCTTCAGTTTTCCAAGGGCTATCTGGAAAAAGCACAAGATTATGTTAAAGTGACATAACTCCACACTGTGTTCCTTCATGTTTGAAGAGAAAAGAATAACACATTTCCTAATTTCGGTCAAAGCATTCTTAAAGATAATTTTTAAATTCTTTTTAAAAGCTTATTTACTTGAGAGACAGAGAGTGAACAAGAGCATGAGTACAAGTAGGGAGGGGGCGGGGAGGGTGGTGGAGAGAATCCCAGGCAGGCTTCACCCTGTCAGCACAGAGCCCAGTGCAGGGCTCATACCCACAAGCCGTGAGATCAGGACCTGAGCCCAAGTCAGATGGCTACCCGACTGAGCCACCCAGGCACCCCCTAAAAGTGTTTTTAAATTGTACATAGTAGATTCCCAAGATCTCAAAGTAGAATATCAGAGTCCTAGTATAAACAATGTTTGTTGCAAATTCATCAAAGTTTACTTGGTTACAGCATGATACTGACAGAGCTCAAGTTGTGGATTTCAGTCTAGGTGACAATTACCTACAATAATAAATAACTTAAACTCAGTAAAGACCTAGTACATTTCTGAGCACAATTAATGAAAGCTAAGGACTGAGTAAGGTGTATCAGTTGCTAGAAAACTACAGTTAAGCCTTGAACAACACCACTCAACAGCAGGCCATTAGCAGTTAAGTTTTCAGGAAATTAACATTATATACGAATTTTCAACTGTGCGGGGCAAGGGGGGGTGGTGTCAGCGTCCCAAACCCCAGCGTTCTTCAACGGCCAACGGTATTCCAACCGCACACCCAGTCAATCAGAGGTATTGCAAAGCATCACAATTTCTAAAGAGACCCCTGAGTTGGAAAGAAAAATAAATAAATAAATCACTGAAGACTTTATTAATGAAACTATCCTTCTTTTCTTGATAAAGGCTTAATGGGACCAAGAGAAAATTATAAGTGAATGAAAATTATATCACCCACATGCACTCAAAAAGAGAATGAATGAAGAGGTTTAAGGGCAAAGATATAAGGGTCCCAAGAGAACGTTAAATTTCTCAATTTAGGCACTAGGAATGGGCACAAAGCCAACTGATGTCTCCTTCTCGTGGCAAAGCCCCAAGGCTGTGGTCTGGACTTTAGGGCACTGCTGAGGTCAAGCACTTGCAAAATAAGACTGGAAAAGGCAGAAAGGCAATCACTCAAGATATATGAAGGCTTCATGTCTCCTCGGCCATAGGGACCCAGACCCAGAGCCGTACGACACTTCAGACCTCAGGGGATGCTTCTAGTTTTCCTAATAATTAAACTCCCTTTGATGGGACCTAAAGCCCAAACTAATCCATGAAATTTCTGTCAGAGCAAACCCTTTATTCTCTCTTTTCAACTCATGCCAGTGGTTGTAGAGAGTAAAACTAAAATCTTCACAAGGTTTAGTACATGTGAGATGCATGTTTCACACAGAAAATTCAAAGTCTCAGATAAAATATACAACTTAAATAAAAACACCGGCCTTGGGGCCCCGCCAAAGATTCTAATCATCCAGGAAAAAAGCAGCCTCAGTGGGAATAGAAAGGAATGTGAGAAATATTTAACAGGTAGGCCAGCATGTTCTAGAGGGAGGGCATGCAGCAGTATTTCTGAAAAGCTGTGTAGATCAAGTCTTTCCCAATCAAATCACATGCTAAAAACTCAGGAGGAAAGATCAACCATCAGTGAAATCCCACAACATGTCCTTTGTGAGTTTAAAAAATACTTATTTTGGGGGGCCCCTGAGGGGCTCAGTCAGTTAAGTGGCCGACTTCGGCTCAGGTCATGATCTCGCGGTTCGTGGGTTCGAGCCCCGCGTCAGGCTCTGTGCTGACAGCTCAGAGCCTGGAGCCTGCTTCCGATTCTGTGTCTCCCTCTCTCTCTGCCCCACCCCTGCTCACACTGTCTCTCTCTCTCTCAAAAATAAATAAAACATTAAAAATAAACAAATAAATAAAAAATACCTATTTTGTAATACACGTACATGCTCTACAGTTTTATTAATTCTGCAAATTTTCATAACAGGTGAATCCTATTTCCTTCAAAGTGGTGACTGTCAGGAATGTCCGTCTGTCCTTCATTATTCATTACTGAAGCACATACATCCTGGGGAGAAGCCAGGCTCCCCACTGCACCCACAGTAACTCAAACAGCGCCAGGCACGCAGGTGTCCGGGAAATGAAATGCATTAGGACTCTGTGTGGTTGTTATGAAAACACAGACTTCCGTTTCACTTAGATCTCTGTCACTTAAGAGTTGTCTTTAGGGGCGCCTGGGGGGCTCAGTAGGTTAAGCTTCTGACTTCGACTCAGGTCATGATCTGACGGTTTGTGATTGGGGATTTGAGCCCCGCGGCGGGCTCTGTGCTGACAGCTCGGAGCCTGGAGCTGCTTCAGAGTCTATGTCTCCCTCTGTCTCGGCCACTCCGCCTCTCTCTCTCTGCCGTCTCTCTCCAAAATAAATAAACATTAAAAAAAAAAAAAAAAAAGACTGTATTTGTTTCTTCTTTTGGCAGTGTCCGAGCCGAGTGGCTATGCCAGAGGCAGGGGTGAGAACAAGTGGTAGAAATTTTTTATAAGACTAAGTTTTCTTTTATTATCCCGGCTGGTAACTAAAAGGCTGAGGGAATTAGTACTGAGATCCGTGGCCTTTCAACTGCAGGGACAGTGTCTCAAGTCTAAATCGTGGCAACAAGGATCAAATAATTTTGAATATTGAAATCAAAAAGTCCTATTGACAAAACGGGCTACAACAAACATGATAAAATTACTTAAATATGTAATAACTAGTAATTCCAAAACGATGCCATTTAAAGTAGTTGAAGAGGGCGTCTGGCTGACTCAGAAGAGCATGCGACTCTTGATCTCAGGATCACGCGTTCAGGTCCCACACTGGGTGTGTGGAGATTACTTATATAAATAAAACTTAAGGGGTACTTGGGTGGCTCAGTCAGTTGAGTGTCTGATTCTTAGTCTTAATTTTGGCTGAGGTCATTTTCTCACATTTCATAGGTTCGAGCCCCATGTCAGGCTCTGAGCTGACGGTAGAGCCTCCTTGAGATTTTCCCTCTCTCCCTCTCTCTCTGCCCCTCCCTCACACACTCTGTCTCACTCAAAATAAATAAATAAACTTATAAATAAACAAATAAAACAAAAAAGGAGTTAAAAAATGTTAATTTATTGCATATATTTTTGAATATGAAAGAGTGAAAATAACCAGATAATACATGAAGTCACACTTGGGAAAAATACTCCTTTTTTTCAAGAAACATTTACTGGACACCCGCTATGTGCCAGGCTAAATCCCAACTACACATTACAAACTACTAACAGTTATCAGGACATGCGTATGCCTCACTGCCCTTTAGCAAACATTAGCATCCGTCAAATCCACCGTGCTAAGCACCAGGAACATGTATACAAACCAGACAAACACTATCTCTATCCTGGGTTCTCAGAGATGAAGAAAGAAAAACCAAAGAGTTAGAAATTACAAAAAAGAAATAAACAAAGGATGAGGAAACGGTAACAGGGGACTCTTCTGGATAGGGTGGTTAGAGAAAGGCCTCTCTGCAAAAGCGACATTAAAAAAGAAATGTTTATTTTTGAGAGAGAAAGCACACGTGTGTGCAGGCGAGCAGAGGAGGGGCAGAGAGAGAGGGGGCCAGAGAATCCCAGCAGGCTCCGCGCCGTCAGCACAGAGCCCAACTCAGGGCTTGAACTCGCGAACCTTGAGATCATGACCTGAGCTGAAATCAAAAGTCGGTCACTTAACCCATTGAGCCACGCAGGTGCCCTTGAAAAAGTGACCTGTAGGCGCTCACTGATGCAAAGGAGACGGCTCTGGGCAGTTCTGGGGAAACAGTAGACCAGGCAGCAGGGATAGCAAGTGCAAAGGTCCTGAGGGGGGAAATGAGTATCAAAGAGAAAAAGATGGCAGTGTGGCTTGACTATAGTGAGCAAGGGGGTGAGTGACACAAGCTGAAGTCAGGGAGGCAGGAACCAGGTCACACAAGGCACGTGTGGCCTTGGGGAGAAGCTGGCATGTCATTCAGACTGTAAGGGGAAGGCCATTACAGAATGATTACATTTTTCTAAAAATCATTCCTGCAGCTGGGTGAAGAATGGATTAAGAAGAGGCAAGATAAGGGAATGGGGAGACCAGCTGGGTGATTCTGCCTAAAATTCTACAAGTGGACTATTGGCCGACAGAAAAAAAAAGTGGCTGAACCCCAAATGCACTGCGGAGAGGGCCGAACGGATGCGGGGCCTGATGAGGGACAGGGCGGAACGCAGGGTGGGTCCCGCGGGCTTCTGGGATGAAGGCTGGTGCCACGTGCTGAAAGGGGGGCTGCAAATCGCCAAGCTCTGTCCTCCACACGCGGTGTCCGTTCCCGGGGAAGGGGGACCAAAGACATGAGCAGTGGCAAGAGCAGAGAGCCCTCATCCGACACTGGTCTCCACCTCCTGCCCGAGCCTTCCTTCCTTCTTCATGTAACCCCATTCTTCCGGTTCTTCCTTGATCTCACCAGGCCTTCTCAGGCCCCATGCAGCCCGGGGCTCTGGAGCCCCGCTTTTTCCTTCAATACACTCTCTGAGGGGACCTCAGCCAAACCAGTCACTGCTTTTACTATCTTACGTGATATCTCCCAAATCTGTATTTCCAGAACTTTCTCATCTCTCCAGCACCGGCGATCCAACTGTCGTCTGCCCACCTGTATTAGGATGTGTCAGCAGCACTGAAAACTCAACAGACCCCAAAGGAACTTCATTCTCATTTCCTCACACGCCATCCCCTCGTCCCACATCCTGTGAGGAGCCCCACCTGCCAAAAATGGGCTCAGCTTCCAAGCCCCAAGCCCTAGAATCGCCTTACACTCCTCTTTCAAGCCGACAGCAAATCAATTTCCAAGTCCAATTAAATTTACTCTCTAACTGGCTCATGCATGTATCCTTTCTTCACACCCACTGCTTTTCCTCCTGCCCCCCTCTGGNCCCCGCCCCGGCCTTCAAGGCTCCGTGGAGAAAGAAATGCTTCCCAGCCTCCCACAGTCCTCGGGATAAAGCTCCAGGCTTACAAACGGCAAACAAGGTCCTCTGCGAGTTCATGCCTCTGGCTGGCTCTCCCACCTCGACTGCGCCCATCTCCCTCCCAGGACACACTCCTGCCTCCCCCCACCGACCTTCCAGGAGATCCATTCAGGCCTCTGTGTACACGCTTTCCATCCAAGCACGTCTTAGATCACGTGCTTCTCCCACTGAACTGGAAATTATGTGAAGGCAGGGACCATCCTCCTAAGAGCACTTCTGGTGCTTGATACTTAGAAGGTGCTTCATAAGTGTCTGCTGAGTAACTATGTATCTGGATCACATTCAGGAAGGTTTTCTATAAAAATGAACTGTTAGGTACACCGTCCATGAGCAGGAAAAGAGGACTTGGCAAGAAGGAACATTCAACAGTTTTCTAAAATTAAGCTAATGTTTGTTAGCTGCTGACACTTACACATCGGTATCCACCTCCCGTTACTGAAGAGCTGGGCACACCCAAGGTCTACGTAGCTATTATGCTGATGATCTTTTCCTATTAATACCCATTAATATTCAGTTGTTCGGTTCTGCTTCTTTTAGTACCTTGAGCCTAATGAAGATCGTCCTGACGTGGCCCTCGCTTGCAATGTCTGGCCTCTTGTGCGTAATTCTGTCTGAAGCCCACAAGATTTCCAACAAACCTTAGTTTTAGGCTATTTCCTACTTGTTTACTTAAAACACAAATATGGGTATGATCACCAACAACCCTCCCCTCCCCCCACTTCTAACCTTTCTTTCCCCCTCAGTAGAGAGATTTACACGGAACGGACTGTCTTACGAGTACAACATACATCGTCACGGGGACTGAGACTTCTACGTTTACACCTCACCACCGCTGGAATCACTGGTTAAATGATAGTTTTCCTGGTTCCGGAGATTACAGGAAGGGCTTCTCCAGGAAAGAAATAACTGAGTAAACTTGTATCCAGACACAGGGCTGCAACTGACATTTTGAGAAACAAAAGAAATGAAAAAGGCTACGTGGTTCCCAAGGGCTGGCTCTCCCTATAACCATTACTTAACCACGTTCTGAGGCCGCGAGTCCTCGGCTTTGAACAACAGCACAAAAAAGTCCTGTGGCCAACGTTGCAGACGTCCATAAAACAGCTCCCCCAACGCAATAAATCGAGCCTCGGGTTTACCTTAGGTTGACCCATGAAATTGAGCAGGAAAAAAGGGTCATTTGAAAAAAATATAAAAGGAAAAGGGCCAAACGGGCTTTTCAATGTCCTGCCTTTCGATAAACTGTGGTGACTCTGCCTGGAGTTATTACGGGTCTGACCAAATTCTTTCAAGCCAGGTCACTGCAGGAGTGTCCCAGTCTCTGCTCCGGAACGCGGTCCCTCGGTGGGCGCTCTGCAGGCCACCCGGGAGGCGCCCGAGACCCCAGGGCTCTTCCATCGCGAGCCTTAAAAAACGGATCGGAGCCTCCGAAATGGAACTCACAAGATGAAACAAAACATTCGCTCAAAGCGGGGAAACACACCAACAAAGGCCTCGCAAATGAGAGCCTCACAGCCGCCCGGCCACCCCGCGGAGCGGAGCGCGCGACCCCGGGCTCCTGAATGGGGGACCCGGGCGGGCTCCGG
>NW_027529596.1:1921260-1931730 GCF_008692635.1 Crocuta crocuta
GCAGCCCTTCGGCGCCTCCCGGAGCCTCACCTGAGGGAAGGCGGCAGTCCGTTGACACAGGAACGAAAACGAGGGGGCGCGGCGACGGTGCCGCCGCCCGCGTGGGGCGCGACCCCGCCCTGCCCCTTGCGAGGCCCGTCCTCTGCCTCCACCGGGTGATTTGTGTCTAAACTTGAGAAATGTGCCGGCCTGGGAAGAAGTCTCCGTCTTGCCCGGAGCTCCTCTCGGGAGCACTCCCTGGGGCGTAAGAAACGGTGGGAACTGGGACTCTTTCTGCCGCCCGGAACCCGAGCGAATGTGCTTTTTGTTTGTTTTCCTTCTGTCCACAAAACGTCCCTCCGCGTGTCGATAAAAACGGGCGTGGGAAGTTTCCGGCCCTGAAGTGCGTTGAGGACTCAGCTCGGCTACCTTCGCCCGGGCAGTGCCCTGTGCCCGCTGGATGCCCAGTGCATCCTGAAGAGTGTTTGGAGGGGTCCGAGTGAGAAGGCCCACGAGGGAAGAGGAGCACGAAAAGTTGGCGGTAAATGAAGAAGCGAATCTGGGGCGGGGAGTAGAGTGAAGGAAGGAACAAAATGGAGGCAATTAGGACAAGTGTGGGGAAAAGCCTGGTGAGAAAACCCAAATGCAACCTCCCATCTCAGGGTTTTGTCTAAAGTCACCCTTATAAACGTGGGTCCTGATATTTTTGCTCTTTAAGCCTACGCACCTTGTACTGAAGCTCATAATAATTAGCATGAGTGAGAGAAAACTAAAAATGCATGACAGCGCTTTGCCCTATTTCCCTGAGAAGCAAGTTCCTAGTGAAGTGTGTCTGGAATGTCGTCGGTTGGATAGAATGCAAATGCATTCAGTGAGTAACTACTATGTGCTGTAGAACATCTAGGCTTTACTCCCAAGAAGTGCATACACCACCAGTGTAGACAAACACTACTAGATTTTTAAAAATTTTTAAATTTATCTTATGAGAGAGAGACACAGAGTGTGAGCAGGGGAGGGGCAGAGAGAGAGGGAGACACAGAATCCGAAGCAGGTTCCAAGCTCTGAGCTGTCAGCACAGAGCCGGACACATGGCTTGAACCCATGGACCATGAGATCATGACCCACGCCAAAGTAGGACATTTAACCGACTGAGCCACCCAAGTGCCCCAGTACTAGAGTTTTTTTTTTTCTTTATATTTTTATTTATTTCTAGGAGAGAGAGAGAGAGAGAGAGAGAGAGACAGCGTGAGCAGGGGAGGGTCAGAGAGAGAGGGAGTCACAGACTCCGAAACAGGCTCCAGGCTCTGAGCTGGCAGTCAGCACAGAGCCCGACGCGGGGCTGGAACCCACGAACCGCGAGATCATGACCTGAGCGAAAGTCGGACGCTTAACTGACTAAGCCACCCAGGCGCCCCTAGAGTTTTTTAAAATGCTTGAAGAGAAGGGTAAATAAAGGAGAAACCCAAGGCCAACAGGGAAAGTGGTTCTTAAAGACACACGTAATGTTACAAGTTTCTCTGACTGTGATGTACCCGAACACACATACCTTCCCCTTCTGAAAACCACTGGCCCAAGAGACGTGTGGGAAAGGTAGATGCAGAGAGGATGTGGCATTTGAGACGGACTTTAAAGGAGGAGTATAGGTTCACCAGAAAGTAGCAGGAAAAGCAAACTCAAACGGGAAAGCAACACCAGCTCCAAGAAACAGTGGGTAAATCCTGTGTGGTTTGGAACTTCAAAGAAGTGAGGGAAAGAGAATGCTGCGATGGAAAGAGGATGCTCTGGGCATCTTTTGAAGAACCCTGGGTTGTCTTTATTGCATGGGCAGTGGGGAGAGGAAGGGGAGTGACAAGGTCAAGTCTGTGTTTTACAAAGGTTACCGCTGCAGCAGACAAGGTGAGAGGGAGGAGAGGTGGAGGGGAAGACAAGAAGTGGAGAAACATTCCAGTGAGACAGTGACAGGACTGGGGATCAATTGGATGGGAAGTCTAATCAATAGAAAAGAATCCAGAAAGACAGATGTGACCTCTAGTTTTTGCCCTGAGTAGAGAATGGTACTACCAGGCAACCAAAACTAAGAGCCAAGGAATAGGGGCTCTTAGGTGGCTCAGTTGGTTACGTGTCTGACTCTTGGTTTTGGATTGGGTCATGATCTCATGGTTTGTGAGTTCAAGCCCTGCATCCCTGCTTGGGATTCTCTCTCTGCCCCTCCCCTGCTTGCTCTCTGTCTCTCTGTCTCTCTCAAAATAGGTAAATAAACTTATATATATCAATCCCTATCAAAATAACACCAGCATTCTTCATAGAGCTAGCACAAACAATCCTAAAATTTGTATGGAACCACAAAAGACCCCGAATAGCCAAAGCAATCTTGAAAAAGAAAATCAAAGCTGGAAGCGTTACAATCTTGGACTTCAAGAGGGATTACAAAGCTGTAATCATCAAGATAGTATGGTATTGGCACAAAAACAGACACATAGACCAATGGAATAGACTAGAGAACCCAGAATTGGACCCACTAATGTATGGCCAACTAATCTTGGACAAAGCAGGGAAGAGCATCCAATGGAAAAAAGACAGCCTCTTTAGCAAATGTTGCTGGGAGAGCTGGACAGCAACATGCAGAAGAATGAACCTGGACCACTTTCTTACACCATACACAAAAATAAATTCAAAATGGATGAAAGACCTAAATGTGAGACAGAAAACTATCAAAACCCTAGAGGAGAAACCAATCAACAACCTCTTCGACCTCAACCGCAGCAATTTCTGACTCAACACATCTCCAAAGGCAAGGGAATCAAAAGCAAAAATGAACTATTGAGACCTCATCAAGATAAAAAGCTTCTGCACTGCAAAGGAAACAACAAAACTAAAAGGCAACCGACAGAACGGGAGAAGATATTTGCAAATGACATATCGGATAAAGGGCTAGTGTCCAAAATCTATAAAGAACTTACCAAACTCAACACCTGAAAAACAAATAATCCAGTGAATAAATGGGGAGAAGACATGAATAGACATTTTTCCAAAGACCTCCAGATGGCCAACAGACACATGAAAAGATGCTCAACATCACTCATCATCAGGGAAATACAAATCAAAACCACACTGAGAGACCACCTCACACTGGTCAGAGTGGCTAAAATGAACAAATCAGGAAACTACAGATGCTGGTGAGGATGTGGAGAAATGGGCACCCTCTTTCTTGCACTGTTGGTGGGGATGTAAACTGGTGCAGCTGCTCTGAAAAACAGTGTGGAGGTGCCTCAAATAATTAACAATAGAACTCCCCTGTGACTCAGCAGTAGCACTACTAGCAATTTACCCAAAGGATACAGGAGTGCTGATGCATAGGGGCACATGCACCCCAATGTTTATAGCCAAATTATGGAAAGAGCCTAAATGTCCATCAACTGAGGAATGGATAAAAAAGATGTGGTTTATATATATACGGGAAAACTACTTGGCAATGAGAAAGAATGAAATCATGCCGTTTGCAGCAACGTGGATGGAACCGGAAGGTATTATGCTGAGTGAAATAAGTCAGTCAGAGAAGGGCAGATATCATATGTTTTCACTCATATGTGGATCTCGAGAAACTGAACAGAAGACCATGGTGGGAGGAAAAGGGGGAAAATAGATACAAATAGAGAGGGAGGGAGGCAAACCCCAAGAGACTATTAAATACAGAGGACAAACTAAGGGTGGATGGGGGTGGAGGAGGGGGGAAATGGGTGATGGACATTGAGGAGGGCACTTGGGATGAGCACTGAGTGTTGTATGTAAGCCAATTTGACAATAAATTATATTCGTTAAATAAATAAACTCATTAGTAAAAAAACAGAAACAAACAAAAAAACCTCTTTGACCTCGGCAGCAGCAATTTCTTACTCAACACGTCTCTGGAGGCAAGGGAAACAAAAACAAAAATGAACTATTGGGACCTCATTAAAATAAAAAGCTGCGCAGTGAAGGAAACAATCACCAAAACTAAAAGGCAGCCGACAGAATGGGAGGAGATATTTGCAAAGGACATATCAGATAAAGGGTTAGTATCCAAAATCTATAAAGAACTTATCAAACTCAACATCCAAAACACAAATAATCCAGTGAAGAAATGAGCAAAAGACATGAATAGACACTTCTCCAAAGAAGGCATCCAGATGGCTGACAGACACATGAAAAAAATGCTCAACATCACTCATCATCAGAGAAATACAAATCAAAACCACAATGAGATACCACCTCACACCTGTCAGAATGGCTAACATTAACAACTCAGGCAACAACAGATGTTGGTGAGGATGCGGAGAAAGAGGAACTCTTTTGCACGGCTGGTGGGAATGCACACTGGGGCAGCCACTCTGGAAAACAGTCCATTTTTGAGTTTCCTCAAAAAATTAAAAATAGGGGCGCCTGGGTGGCTTGGTCGGTTAAGCGTCCGACTTTTGCTCAGGTCATGATCTCGCGGTTCGTGGGTTCGAGCCCCGCGTCGGGCTCTGTGTTGACTGCCAGCTCAGAGCCTGGAGCCTGTTTCGGAGTCTGTGATTCCCTCTCTCTCTGACCCTCCCCTGCTCACGCTGTCTCTCTCTCTCTCCCAGATATAAATTTTAAAAAAACATTAAAAAAAATTAAAAATAGAACCCTGTGACCCAGCAATTGCACCACTAGGTATCTATGCAAGGGATACAGGTGTGCTGTTTTGAAGGGGCACATGCACCCCAATGTTTATAGCAGCGCTATCGACAATAGCTGAAGTATGGAAAGAATTCAAATGTCCATCGACAGGTGAATGGATAGAGAAGATATGGTATATATATACAATGGAGTATTACTCGGCAATCAAAAAGAATGAAATCTTGTCATTTGCAACTATGTGGATGGAACTGGAGGGGATTATGCTAAGTGAAATTAGTCAGAGAAAGACAAATATTGTATGACGTCACTAATATGAGGACTTTAAGATACAAAGCAGACGAACATAAGGAAAGGGAAGCAAAAATAATATAAAAACAGGGAGGGGGACAAACATAAGAGACTCTTAAATATAGAGAACAAACAAAGGGTTACTGGAGGGCTTGTGGGAGGGGGATTAAGGAAACTACTCCTAACTTGGATGTAAATTAAAAAATAAATTAATTGGGGCGCCTGGGTGGCTCAGTCGGTTAAGTGTCCAACTTCGGCTCAGGTCATGATCTCACGGTTCGTGGGTTCGAGCCCCACGTCGGGCTCTGTGCTGACAGCTCAGAGCCTGGAGCTGCTTCAGATTCTGTGTCTCCCTCTCTCTCTCTGACCCTCCCCTGCTCACTCTGTCTCTCCCTCTCTCTCAAAAATAAATAAAACATTACCCCCCAAAATTAATTAATTAAAAAACCACGTGTGTGTGTGTGTATGTGCCGAGGAAGAGAAGCTGGTCTGTGAGGACACCTAACGAGCTGGGCCTAGCTTCCAGCCCCAGCCAGCTACTCCCCTGCACTGCACCCCTTGGCATTCTCTCCAGTCCCCCATAGCCTGGGCGCGACCCCCACAGGCAGGGAACCCAGGCCAGAGGGAACAAACAAGAACACTTGACCATGAGGTGTCTCGCAGGGGGCGGCCTCTGCCGTGCTTTCCCTCCGCGTACCTGCAAGAGCTCAGATATTTCCAGAACTTCCACAACCACCTGAAAGCGGACAGAATGAATTTCCCATGAACACCCTTTCTAGAGCCTTTCATCGGCTCCTTGTTGCCCTTAGCACGAAGTCCCAGCACCGTGGCCGGCACGCACACCCCTGCAGACGGCGTCTGTGACCTGCTGCCCTGGGACCTCTGGCCTGCAATCCAAAGCCACTCGCAGGTCCAGCCCTGCCTCTTCACGCCCGCGGGGCTCTGTTCTCGCTGCTTCCTCAGGCTTCGGGCCTCCCCGTGCCCCTCGGTCAACACGTATCTTCTCATCTTTCACCACAGGAGCGGAGGGTGATTTCCTCTAGAAAGGCTTCCCGCAGTCTCTAACATGTGCCCACACTGCCCTGTGCGCCCTGACCACTGCCACCCGCTGCGCCTCTGCACTCGGTCTGATTTCCAGAACACCGTCCTTGGGTTTGAGAAGAGGACTCCTCTCACAAGGTCTTTGTGAACACAAATGGGAGTATGTCTTGGGCAGGACGTTCTTGGTAAACGTTACGAGCACCATATCAGCACCTGCCTGTTACCCACTTACTTGTCTGTGTCCCATATGAAATGGTCCCCCCCCAAGGAACTGCAGGGACTCACCACACAGGTCTCTGTTTTCCCAGGGCTTCAGACGGAGCCGGGCACACAGGCAGCCTCATCTATTACTCTCACACTTGCCCCTCCTCTCAGCCACACTGTCCTCATTGCCGTTTCTGGAACGTTCCAGGTACACGCCCGTGTCAGGGTGTTTCCACCGGCTATCCCCTCTACCCGCTGGGGCTTCCAGACACGCACCTGACTCCCACCTTCTTGCCCTCCCAGACTTTGCTCTCATGTTATCTTCTCAAAGAGGCCTGTGCTTACCAGCCATTCAGACCGCAAACTCTCCCCATACAATATAGCTCTGCTTGTATTTGTTGGATAAAGAGATGGATGAAGGATCATTAAATTAATCTAGTGGAGAAAAAACCACCATGCAAGCTTATTTGAGCCATAGTCCTTACACTGTGGTTTCTGACCCTGCTGTAGAAAGCAAATGGGGGAGAGGGGGCACCTGGGTGGCTCAGTCGGTTGAGTGTCTGACTTCAGCTCAGGTCATGATCTCACAGTTTAGGGGTTCAAGCCCCACGTCGGGCTCTGTGCTGACAGCTCAGAGACCGGAACCTGTTTCAGATTCTGTATCTCCCTCTCTCCCTGACCCTCCCCTCCTCACACACACACTCTCTCTCTCTTTCTCTCTCAGAAGTAAATAAAACATTTAAAAATTAAAAAAAAAAAGTAACTGGGAAAACAAACGAAAAACTCTTGGATTCCAATCATTATCAGTTAGCCCAGAATCCTCATTCAACAAACCTCTCTCTCTTCCCATGCTTCCTACTTCCTCCTAGAAACTCCCCTTCATCAGCTTAAGCAGTTTAGGCGATACAATCGGAATCAACTGAGGACTTCCAATCAAGTCAGAAAGATCCTTCTTATGGATGGCTGCCTCTGACAAGAAGGGGCGCCTTGGGGAAGAACTTTCCCTGCAGAATCAATAATAAGAAAAAGTCATGTGCAGAGGCTTTCTGATAAGAGTTGTGTACACAGGCCCATTGCCTCACAGCCTTCCTTTTTCATGCAGTGCACAAAAAATGCAGGAGTGGGGCCCTGGGTGGCACAGTCCGTCAAGCGTCTGACTCTGGGTTTTGGCTCAGGTCATGATCTCACATTCATGAGTTCCCCCATGTCTGGGTCAGTGCTGCTGGTGTGGAGCCTGCTTGGGAATCTCTCTCTCTCTCTCTCTCTCTCTCTCTCTCTCTCTCTCTCAATAAATAAATAAATAAATAAATAAACTTTAAAAAAAAGATAAGGGACACTCAGGAGCATCCAGAGTTAGCAAATATACACGGACAGAATTTTCTAGAGCTGGAATTAGTGGGAGAAATTAGGAAGAGGGTGACAGGCACCAAAATTTCCAACAGCTATTTGTGATTGTGGCAGAATCCTCCCCCACCTCCCGCATTCTCGCTGGCGTTCTTTCCCTCCTTGTCTTTTAAGATCTGTTGCTACAGGAATTGGAACACTGTGATCTGGCTCGCGATGGCAAGAGATTCCTGGAACACTGAGAATCGGACTATTCATGGATAGATAGCAGAGCCAAAGATGGATCCCAGGCCACCACGAAAAAGATTTGCCTGAAGCGAAATCAATTTCGTCAGCATATCTATTGCCAGAATGGCTTGATTCAGGAGGAGGGTTGCATTTCTGCTAGAAGATGCTGAAATTTTGAGCATTAGAGTTCTAGTGTCTCTGATGTTTCTGGGCACCAAATTGGGGTAACAAGCATAATGGGGGTGCTTCGAGAGGGGTGGCCAGTAGACGTTTGTGTCACCGGGCTCTTCCTGCACTGTGACGGGAATAAAAATCCTTGATCCCCTGTACACTGCAACCTGTGTACCCCACTTCCGCCTCACAGAATCCTACAAGGAAGAACGTCCCTTGCAGAGGTCACAGCTCACGGGTGTTCCTTCACCAGGATGCAGATCTATTTCTCACTGGGGGTTAGGCGATTGCTATTCTGAGTTTTGTTACTGAGGGTCTTCCTGCATTGTTGTGAGAGGCAAACGAGACAGCCTAATGGAGCCTGAAGAGTAATAGACAAACTCTTTTCCAATCACTGGAGCGAAGTAGGAGTTAGGAAAAAATCCCTGAAAATACTAATAACTATAGTAAATTCAAATGAGAAAGGAGAGCACTTAATATTTAAGTGTTAAGTGTCCCGGGGACATTTTTATCCAGTTACATTTTGATGAATAAAGTGAGCTGGCATCTAGAACTAATTAACATTTTAAAGGGTATTCTTATCCTCCTTGCCTTGAGCCCTAAAGAACTCCAGACTCAAGTTAGGACAGTTTCAAATAAAACAAAGCAGGGTGGGGAAAGTTAGAGCTCCAAAACTATAATTTGCCAGTGTCAAACCGTAGGAAGAAGGTTGACAATTCAGTGCCTGGTACCTAGTACGTCTACTGTTTGTTGAATGAATGAGAAAACAGATGAATGAATACACTGATGAGAAATAAAATAAATGAAGAGGTCTATTTAGGCTACCCACCCTTCTATTTGTTGTTGCCCGTATGGTTAGTTATTTGTTAGAGAGACAGTTTACCAAGATTTGTATCTTTAAGGAACTTGAAACTAATTGCACCCATTCATCAATTACTTATTGAGCACAAGCTTTGTTAGCATAAGCTTAAATACTAAGTATTTAAGATTTAAAGTATAGTAAACAAGCCATGCCATACAGATGTTGGGACAATCGGACACCAATTATAATGAATTACACAACTGGTCGCCAGTTATACAGATTCCAGTGTTGGTGTCTTGTCCTCCAGTAAATCATGATTAGAGAGACGAGAGTGCACCCCAATTATATGCCACATACAACTGATTTTTAATATGTTAAAGGATTTATCGGGGAAGGTTAGAGTTTGGGAAGGTTAGGGTTTGGGATTTATCCAAAAGGAAAGAGATTTTCCAGCTGAAGAGAACAGTCTGAGTAAAAACAAAAGATGGGAATTCACAAGGCTTGGACAGGTGGCATTTTGAACACTCGGATAAAAAGTAGTCCAGAAACGACAATTTTACTATTATTGGAAAGCGCAAGGTCCAGAACACAGTAAGGAAAAGTGTCTGGAATTTTCCTGCCACGGGGACATTGCAACAGACACCTACTGCGATCCATTAGCGATGAATATAAACAGAATTCTGGTTTTCGGAATGAGAGGTAAATATTACACTGGTAATGAGACCGTTTTTTCTTTCTGTGTCAGATTCTTAAGGATGAAAAGTTGAAAAAGAAAATAGAAAGCTGGAGAACACGAACACGAGAACATTACAAACACGATATAGAAGCAACCACTTGGGGGCGCCAGAATAAGTTTCTTCCTTTAGGATGGCAGGCGGCAGACGACTACATCGGCTCGTTGGTCTAGGGGTATGATTCTCGCTTAGGGTGCGAGAGGTCCCGGGTTCAAATCCCGGACGAGCCCTCTTTTCGCTTTCCCTGATGAATTTAAATATCTGGATTTTAGAATGGAGCAATCCACGTAAGAAGTTTATGTTGGTGCGAACACAAAATTGAGGTGTTTTTTTTTTTTTAACACTGCCCCCAATACCATTAAAAGACCACGTGAAAACGTAGAAAGTTTGAGGACACTGTAACCCTGGAAACGCTGTCCCCTGCGAGCGTCGGGGTCGCGCGCGTGTGCGAGGGACGCAGGGTTCCGTCTGCGTCGCCCGCAGGTGCNCGCGGTCCCGCCCCGCGCTCGCCGACGCACCGCGGCCATTTGGTACGAATTGATCCCGCTCGGTTTCTGGCTTCGCAGAATCGGGGGAAGCAACACTCGAGCCCGGGCGCCCAGAGTCCTCTGTCGTGCAAGTCTTTGCACGCGCCGCGTGGGTAAGAAAAGAGACGGGGGAGGGTGATGTGCGCAGAGACAGAAAGAAAAGCCTGGGCTCCTCTGGGATTTGAACCCGGGACCTCTCGCACCCGAAGCGAGAATCATACCNCCTTCCAGGGCTGCGCAGGGCCAGCCGCCCGCTTCCAGCTTCTCGGACCCCAAGCTTCCTTTGAGTCAGGGTCCGTGGCAGCCGTTGCTTCTTGGCCGTCGGCTCTCCGAGGGGCCAGTGTTCTTGCCCCTTCACCCTTCGGAAGCTCCCCGCTTGCCTCAGCTGCCCTGCTGTCGCCCTGTCGCTTCCTCCTGGGGCCCGCGGGCTCTTGGGGTGTCTCTGTGACGGAAGGTCAGGACCTGCGCCCACGCCCTTGGCGGGGGGGGGGGGGCAAGGGGAAAGCCCCCA
>NW_027529596.1:1931776-1944557 GCF_008692635.1 Crocuta crocuta
TTAGTGATGAAAAGGATAACGAAATCTGGCCCGTGGCGATCCCAGAGTCCCGCCGCCCCCGGAGTGGGGGGACCTGGCCAGGAGCGCAGCCGGCCAAGCCCTCTATTTGCTCTATTTAACGACACCCCCTTGTCGCTGAGACAGGGTGTCCTCCTACTGAGCCAAGGTTTCAGAGCTTCGAACTCCTTTGTAGTTTGAGGATGGGTTCGGGGTGCGGTGGGTTCAGGGGTGAGCGCGGGGCGGAAGGAGCCCTCCCCTGGGGGGTCGCGGGGCCCACGCCGCCCCTCCTCCCAGGGAGATGAGGCTGGGGCCGCCCATGCCCGTGCCCCAGGTCATTGTGGGGCTTCCCTCGCCTGCTCTCTCGTTCCTCACGTTGTGTGACGACTTCGGACGGTTCCATCCAGACGGTACGGGCCCATCCCCCCTCTTCCGTCAGGAGCCCTGAGTGGTGTCCAGCATCTCACCCGTGTGAGCGTTACTTGACGCATCTGCGGTGCGTCTGCCTTTTCCATATTTTTAGGTGATTCCCTGACATCACGTGATATGGTCAAAGGAGATGACCGTTTTTGTACTTCGACCACTTCGATGGCTCTTGATGCAATTCTACGGCGACGAGCTTGGCTTGGCCCGTTAGCAAGTTAGACGGACACTGGCTCGAAAGAGGTTCTCGGAGAGCTCGGAACCCCCCCACGCTCTGGTATTTTAATTTTACTTAAGGGATTTGGTGGCAGCAAAGCTTTCTGAGAATGGCGGTGACGTTTTGACTTGGGGTCAGATGCATGAGAGGAAGATGGTGAGATTCGAGTAGGTCCGTTGAGGGATGATTCGAATCGCCCTGGGATGATGTCAGCGTTGATGCCTCGAAACTGCGAATGGCCTTAAAAAGCACTTAAGTTCCTATTTTATAATTAACGTTTGCATGCTTCTGAGTTCGGGCCCAGTCTAGCCCTGAGTGGTGCAGGCTCGGTTCTGACGTGATGCGGTTAGTCTTTGGAAATGAGAGCACAATTTAATCACACGGGCCCGCCCTTCGGAGGAACCTTCCCGCTAACCAGGCACACAGGACGGGACTTCGACGGGGTGCGCCGGTGAGGCTAGGCACCCACTGCCTCTCAGGCCACCGCGGTTGTCAGAACTGGCGGATGTGCCTCCCCACTCCGGGTCATGTCCTGATCCAAACAGAAACTTGAATCTGCTTGCAAATGTGCATCTTCTTCCAGACTCCAGTCCAATATCCTATAACAGCTTCAGCTCCTTTTTACTAAAAACATTTCTATGTTTCTATGTGGTTTCCCTCAGTGGCTCCTTGTCTGAGGTTTATCTCATGCCTTCCTCTGAATTTTGCAGTCCCTGAATCATCAGAAATGAATCTCTGGAGCTGCCTCCACCTGAAAGGTTTCATTCCAAAGTTTTCACTGGATTTGAGGTCTGAGAAGGTGATAGAAATCTCAGGTCTAGGTTGTGAAAGAACCGTTTTCAGCCAGAGCACCATTTCCACCGGTGCCGCTTATTTTCCTTCTGTTTTATACAGACCTGGTCTCGCTCTGGAGCTTATTGGCTGAACAGAAGACGACACAAGTGTATAGTTTTCATGAGCAAAAAGTGTGATTGTTCATGATCGTATGTTACAAAAAAGAAAGATACAAGACATAGAGGAAGATCTCAATTTGTTACAACCAAGAATTAAAGCAAAAGTGTATATGCAGATTAACAAACTAGAAAAATCCATTAAAATCTAAACACGTGTTTTCTAGGTAGAGGGATTTTAAAGAACTTTTTACTTATTTTTCTTTTCCTCCACATATTTTTTTTAAAATAGAGATGTACTTATTGCTTTTATAATGAGAAAAATAAGGCTAATGAATCTTGGAATCACAGAGGAACACAGAGGGCTTAACGCTTTCTTTGTGTTTGGTACAGGACAGGAGATACGGAATCGGAGGCAACGCAAAGCAGGCCCTTTGCTTTTTCATTCCAGCTGCTTCCAGAGGCAGCCCCAGTGAGGACGTGCCTGGCACCATGCCACACCCGTGGCTTCCTCACATAGTCCGGCAGGAGTGACTAGCGTTGCAGGTCCTATTCTTTTGAGTGCCAGCCACGCACAGTCATTCTAGGGTCTCGTTAAAGGGTCTGCTTGAAGTGCGATCCAGCCCCTCATTCTTTTAAAAAAGAAGTTGAGTGTGAGAACGGACATGACGGGCTTGCCTACATTCAAGTACTGTTCTCAAATATCTATGTGAAACTACACCGTGAAAGGCCGGAGTCATAACTTACTGAAGTCCCCAGGGGGACCCTTGCTCATTTCACCCCCTTCCTTCTGCTTCCTGGGCCCCTCCGGGCATCTCCCTGGCAGTGCCGGGACCAGGGCGTTGCAGCGCCCACGGAGAAGCCCACAACTTGCCAGGATTAGAAGGAATAAGAGGTCTTTCTGCTCCTGTTTCTGCGGTGGGTGGATTTGCCCTTGGGGCTCCCTTTTCACTGACAGGCATAAAACACACTCGTGGTCTCCTCCTCTGTGGAGTCTCTGCGAGCCACGGTCTCCCGCCCCGCTGACCACCGCGGGGCCTCTCCCAATTCCCACAGCTCTCCTGGGACTTGAGGCAGAGCTGGAACAAAGGTCTTCTCAGCAACCATCGCCACTCGGGTCAGGATGTCCCTGGGCTGGACCGGGACCTGGGTTACCCCAGGCAATGTCGGGGGGTCAGGGAGTCTCCGCCCCTAGACTTTTCAGTACCTTGCTCTTCCCTTTCAACCCCATCTGGGGAGGAGGTCAAGAACCAACTCAACCCAACGTGTGGTGACAAAGGAGGCTGAAACTATTACCTCTCTCAAGACATGCTATTTGGGGAAGAAGACTGAAGCCAGTGAAGTGGGGGCTGATCACGACATTGCCGGCATCTGGTATCAGATAAGGGAGGTGTTGGGTGGCAGTCGATGTTGAAAATAATCCTACTCCAGCTCTGAAATCAGTTTATTCATTCATCACTTAACAAATATTTATTGAGCACCTATAGTGCATGAGGCACTGTGCATAACGAACAATACAGACAGCATCTTCACCCTCAGGGAGCTCCAGCTTAGCTCTGGACAAGCAATACATTACTCCATGAAATCAGGAGACTGACTTCCGTTGGTGGCTTATGAAGACAAATTCCATTTTATTTGAGTAGCACTTGCATTTTGCTCAGTGGTCTTGATATCTTCAGAAGTCACCTGCTCACACATCATACAGGAGCATTCTCTTCATGCTATTTTACCTGGTCCATAGAGCATGAAGTTGATTTTAAAAATTTTAATTTTTTAGTAAACGATGGAATAGGAGTTTGGTGTGTCTGGGATTTCCCTATTGGACACATCTGGCGTGTGTGTGTGCCCTACCCAGCATAGTTTCAGGTAACAGCGCCCTATTTGACACCTGTTGTTCCCATTGCCGATTGCACAGGATTGACCCTTAGCTCCCGGCAGGGGCCGGGGGTGGTTGGGGGGTGTGTGTGTGTGTGTGTGTCAGGTGACCCAGGCCTGGCCAATCTGATCTCTGCATCTCCTCGATCATAAAGACTAGTTCAGGTATGAACATGTGACCCACAGGCGTCCACACAAAACCTTTGCAGGCTTTCCCCCCAGTGTTATTGGAAAAGAATACTCTCTTTCCGATTGGTTTGCAGGCTGCGAAGAGCCCGCTTGGGAGTGTGGCCAACGCAGAGGAACGCAGAGACCAAGAATGAGAGGTTTCTGATACTGCTTCAGTGTTGCATTAGGTCTATGCATGGATTTTTAACTCACGTTATTCGGTGTATTTTGGAGAGAGAGAGAGAAGGGCAGAGGGAGAGAGGGAGATGGATTCAGAGTTTTCTGTTTTTCATCAGCCGATTTGAGTGGGTTTCTTTCATTAGCAACTGAAGGTCCTCATTCATTCAACTGTATGAAATTATTACACTCCAAGAGTATTTATTCACAAGAAGATGATGAACTGGTTGCCTGTCCACTAATTCCTTCCTTTTGTTGGACACGTACTTATCGTCTAGCCTACTGGCCACAGGCCCAGACCGGCACGGTTCACGGTGACCTCGGCGAGCAGCGCGGAGTGCCCAGGCCGCGGGCGTCTCGTGGCCATCTGGCCATTGTGTGCCGCTGAAGCAGCGGAGCAGCCCCCACCCAATACTGGCACACCCCTTCAGAGCGCCCCGGGGCTTCCCCTTGCTCCGGTTCTGGAGAAAGGAGAGACAGTGTGAAGTTCCGGCTGGATGACAAAGGCACAAGGGAGTGACTCTGCCCCTTTCGTTAGCCTTGTGGCTGATACAGAATCCATTTTTCTTTCAAGCCTTTCTTCAGGGAAGCCTGAAGGAGACAAAATCTTCCCGGCCCGGTGAGGACTTTGCACCACCTAAGACACGCATGGATCCCTTTGATCCTCAACTTTGAAATCCCAGATCTGCAAATGCCACACATCGTCACAGCCACTTCGCGAAGGACAGTGATAAACAGCCGGCCCGGCCCCACGGCAGGAGCTGAGGCTCCTGCGCGTCGTGAACTCCCTGCCAAGGGTCCCCATCACTAACAACCTCTGGGAATAGGGCCTCTGTTTTCTCACAAAATAGGTCCAGAAATGTGTCTAATAGGGAACCGGGCAGATAGGAAGGTATTCTGACCCCATGACACCCGTTCCCTGTGTCACATTCTTGTCGTATTGCATTGCTCCTTACTCACCTGCTAGTGTAAGGTGTAGCCGCTCCAGACAGAAAGTCTCATCTTCACATCTATATCCCGAGCTTTCTGTTCCACTCCTTTTTCAAGGAAAGTGGCAGATGTTCCCTTTATGACACACATGCTCATAGCCGTGCACACATTCACTAAACTCTGGCTTGAATATGCGTGTGTGTAGAAACAACACAAACCCATATAGAACTGTTTGTATATCTCTGTTGATAGATGATAGATAGATAGATAGATGAAGGATAGATATGGAGGGAGGGAGGGAGGGAGGGATATAGGGATGCATGGATGGATGGAAAGATGGATGGATGGGTGGGTGGGTGGATGGATGGATGGATGGATAGATACACATTAACAGACCTCAAATTAACTGAAACACACATCTAAAATTCTGCTAAAACATAAAACTAATATTGGGCTTGACTATGTTACAAGTTTTCGAAGACGCATGTATTTAAAAATAGTTTTGAAAAAATATATATCCCGAGTATGAACACTATTCTGGCATTAGGAAAACGGTCATGGATGAGAACTTTGAGGTCCCAGCAGTGACATAAGGCCCTCTGTCCAGAGGACTGTGTCTGAGTCAGGGTAGGAGGTGGTCTCACAGACCCCCAGGAAAACAGCTGCTCCACCTACCTCATTAGCACGACGAGACCCTGAAGTACTCAAATCTGAGTTGAGAACCGACCCTAAGGATCACTTCTTTGGACTGGCATCTTTGGGTGGCAGCGCATCAAGAGGGGACAGGGTATTGGTCAATGAACAGGGAGTCAGGCCCCTGCTCCCNCCCAGGGACTCTGGGAAGGATGTGTTTGTTATGCACCTTTCAAAACGTGCCGCTTTGAGCGAGAAAGATCTCCTTCTGAAAGTGCGAATCTCCCCCTCTCAGGACAAGTCAGAGGGCAGGCATGGTTAAGGTGCCCTCGCTCTGCACAGAGCCAATGCGGCGCCCAGAGCCGTGAAACCTCAGGACATCTGCCTCGCCATGAGATTTGCTCCCTGCCCCACCTCCTCGTCCCTGGCGGAAGAGGGAGGGCTGACCTGTCACCTCCCAGTGTGCCGTCAACCAGAAAACTACCCAAAGTAAAAGCTCCCGTGGCTGGAACAGATACCCATTTTTTAATGCTGCAATAAGTATCTCTTTCCAGTCCAAGGTTTTAAAAACTGGTTGGCCGGTTCCAACTTGGATGAAGCTGAGAGACGGTCTCGGGGTCTGGCTGCAATTGAAGGTCTTCGTAACTTACAGGACTTGTTTCCAGCAACACGAGGCTCTTCTGTTCCCGGCCACCAGAATTCGTTTGTACATACATCTGCGAATCGCAAAAACTCCCAAACAGTACAAAGGCTATCACTTTACACAAACAAAATTGGATAAGCTAAATCAGAATCCAGTTCCGACGTCAGCCGCAGGGCAGGTGGGTGTGGCTGGGACGCAGGCCCCACCCTTGACCAGCGGGGTTCCTGGGAGCTGCCACCACAGTAAATTGTTTTAAATAATTTTGTTTGTTTTTAACCAGGTCCATCCAGTGACACAAATTCAAGCTGATACGAGGCTCCTGCCCTCGGCTGGTCTCTGCGAGGGAGGGTTCGGCGTGGAGACCTGGAAATGACACACTCTGTCTTCCGGCTGCCTCCGACCCTGCGCGGGATTCTGCTTCGGCGACGGCTGCATTTGCTGCTGCTACTGTTGCTGCTACTTCTAGAGAGAGGTCTCCAGCAGCTTTGTCACTAGGCACAAAGCTGCTCACATCTTAGTGTCCTGGACAGGAGTGTCACCCTGTGAACAGCGGAGGAAAGAATGAGTTAGGAAGAGAGTGTGGGAAATCCTGACACTCGGCAGATTTCCGCGGGGAGGCCAGATCCAGCAATAAGTGTAACACCGGTAGAAGTGACGGTAACGATAACGGCATGTGCCTGATATAGTGTTTTTTTGTTTGTTTTTACAAGCATCAACCCGTGTATTCCTCATAAAACAGTATGAGTTAGGTACTTCCTTTAGCTCTGTTCTACAGGTGGGGCAATTAAGGCACAGAAAGGTCAAGTGACTTCTACTAGGTCACACAGCTAGGAAGTCATGGAGTCAGGATTCAAAACCAAGGACCAGAGCCTGAGCCCTCCACTATTCGGTGACATTGCCTATTCCTTGACGCCTGGCTTCCCACGTCCTTCCTGCCCTAGCTTCTTATCTACAAATTCATTCCCACTCCGTTTCATCTCCCTGTTACACTGCTCCAAAATCTTTGGTGGCATAAAATGCAAAAAGAATGGAAAAAATCGAAAACAGAAGACAGATACTTAAGTTAATAGGGCAGGAAAACAGTTATTTATTCAACATTCATCCAAAAGTACTAGTTTTAGCTCCTTCTGGGATGAGCTGCACCAGGCCTGACCGCCAGGAGTTCTCTGGTTGAGAAAGAGGCATTTATGAATGCGCCCAAGCGCCAGGTGGCATGCGCTGTGGGCCCCGGAACGCACTACGCTGAGTGTGCGGTGGCCCCGGGTCTCTGGGGGTGTTTGGCACTGGGGCAGTCGGGGAGGGCCTATGGAAGGCCGAGGTTCGGCGGGAGGATTTCCAGCAGCAGTGAAGGAAATCCCAGTTGTGGGCGCAGGGGATGGAGGACGCATTGCGCCTTGTGGAATGGGGGGTGCTGTGCGCCCCATCACGGGGGAAAGGGGAAGACTCAGCATGCTGAGCGGGGTGCTCTCAGGTGGAATCAAAGGTTTCGGGGGAGGAGAGTAGCCACCGAGACAGCGTTTCCAGGATGATGGATCTGGCGCTAACGTATAGGCTGGGTCTGGAGCCCAGGAATTCCATCAGGACTGGGTGGGGATTGTAGAGCTAAGGGCGGGCAGCGCTGGGGCCACAGCAGAGCCGCCGGACAAGGAGGGACAGTGGAAGGCACTAAATAGGAAAGTCCCCAAGACCCGGGGAGCGACGAGGCAGGGAGGTGGGAGAAATGGAAGCACCTCATTAGCACAAACGCCTAAGGGTAACAAGGGAATCTGGGGTTCAGGCGGAAGACACCGGAAGACACGGCAGGCAGGACGGGTTCGGTCCTGAGTGCAGGCGGCTGGCAGGCATCCAGGCGCCCGGCCAGCTGGGGCTGGGACATGGGGCCTGCAGGTGAGGTCCAACCCTAGGGGTCAGTCACAAAACAGAGCCGGAGCGTGGGAGCCGGGGCTGAGGACAGAATGTGGGGGTCTTCTTCAGGACGGGAGGCGGGAGGGAGGCTGGCCGGGCGGCCCTGTGCTGGCAGAGAGACGGGAGGGAGGCGGCGTCAGGGGCGGGTCGCCAGCGTCAGCCCCTTGGCGGAGGTGGGGATGACCAGTCTTTGGTGGCACCTGTGAGCTTCAATTCTTAGTGAGAAGCGAGATCACAAGGGGAAGCAAACGAGAGGAGACAGAGGGATAGGGGAGGGGCTGTGGGGAGCTGAGCAGGCCTGGAGGGAGGGGGGGCTAGAAACCCAGAACACGTGGATGGAGGGGAGATCCCGAGGGTAAGCCCTCACTAAACTGCAGACACACTCTACAAGTGTCCTGTAAAAATGTCCGGGAAGTGGTATTGGGGGGAAGCCAGATCACAGCAGGTGGGGGTGTGTCTCAGCAAGGGGGGGGGGCCTGTTCCCGGATTCACGCTCCCAGGGTCTGAGGCAGGCAGGGCTCTGGCTGCTCTTCCCTTCAGCCCCCCGGGAGGGGAGGTCATTTGCAGAGCGGGAGGCGCCGAGGGAGGGGTGACCAGCAATGTGGGTGAAAACAGGCTGACGGGTGCAGGAGGAGGGTGTCCAGGCAGCTGGGAAGATGGATGTGGCTCAGCCGGGCTGTAAGAGTTCCCAGTAGACCCAGGCGGCATGGCTTTGTCAAGTCCACCAATGACACGCAGGAGGCGTGGCAAAGAAGGTGCAGGGACAGTTAAGCTTTGCAGATTAAGAGAGAGAGCAGGTCAATGGGAAGGGGGCAGTGAGGGGGCGCCCAGGTGGCTCAGTCGGTTGAGCACCCGACTCTTGATTTCGGCTCAGGTCATGACCCCAGGGTTGTGGGATCGAGCCCCAGTGAGGAGCCTGCTTAAGATTCTCTTTCCCTCTGCCTCTCTCCCCCACTCGTGTGTGTTCTCTAAAATAATTTTTTTTAATTTTAGAAAAATAATAAATAAAATGAGGGCGATGAAGGTGCAGGGTAGCACTGAGGTGCTGGCCACGGGCCAGGTCCCTGCGCCCGCCCTGGGTGCTCAGTGTAGAACAGGTTGGAGGCTGAGGGCAGGGCTGAAGAGGGAAAGCGGAGGAGTGTGTTCCCAAGAGAAGTGCAGAGACACAGGCCAAGAACTGAGGCTCAGAGACCCGCCCACTTGACCGGGAGGGACAAGTTAGCAGGTTATACGGGCAGGGGAGGCCCAGGGGCAGGTGGTATCTCCTCAGCTGAGGGAGAAGGAATTTTCAGTCCAAACACTGAGAAACCCAGGGGAGCGCCTGGGAAGAGCAGCAGAGCCAGGCAGTCAGGAAGCCGCACTTCCCGCCGGCCCTACGAAGTCTTAAGTGCTGTCGACTGTCTTGGGTGTCGCCGCTGGGTACGTTTACCTCTGGCATCGCCTGCGGGCCCTGTGCGGCACCGCGTCCGGACTGAGCGTCTGGGAACACGTGCTCCGTGGGCTCAGGGTGGGAGTCGATGGGGCTCAGCGCCCTCGTTCTGGGGCACTCTCCCAGCAACACAATCCCGAGTGCTGTGCTCGGATGCAGCCGGCCTGCTCCAGGACGGAAGGTCCCAGAACAGCTCATTCTTTAAGCACCAAGTGTTAAAATACTCGTGAGGGGCTGTGTCACAGGCAGCTAAGCCTCCACAGAGCTGGGGCCTCGGGCCTACGGAGGCGGCCTCTCCCCGCTGTCTCAGAGGGGTCGCTCCGTCCTCTGTGCCTCACCGAGTGCTGCCGCCCCGGAGGGCCCCAATGCCTGTGGGTGCTGTTCACGAACTCTGTCTTCTCTGTCATCGTTACTGAGGGAGAAGCGAGGGTGGGAGTCAAGGGGCCTCCCAGGATAAGGAACCTGCGACGCGCAGAGATGCGGCGTGACGGGGAGCACTCTGATGACTAGAGCTGGTGTCCGTCGTGTCAACACTGAGCTCGGTGACCTTGGACAACTCATGTCCCCTCTTGGAACCTCTGCTCCCTCCTGTCTAAAACCAGGGGGTGGGATGAAGGGTCAAAGTGTTGTGCCTCGGCAACAGGTCAGGAGGGGAAAGGATGGAGAGGTGCGGGGGGGTGGGGGGCTACTCTCTGCGACCCAGGCTCTGGTCTGGAAGAAGAGTGCTCCTGCGGGTGCGGGCCTCGGCTCCCTGGCCAGGGCTGTCCGACGGGGGGTACGCAGGTGACCCGAGAGGTTCCAGGTGAGCCTGAGCCAAAGTGCCCAGAGTTCCTGCAGGAAACCTCTACCTGAGACTCCCTGAAGCTCTTCCCCCGAGGTGACTTCCTAACCCTTCAAGACCAGAAGATGCTGCCAGCGAGACGGGAAGCTCTCCTGGTAAGACGGCCGCCTCCGGGCCCGAAAATAAGATGTAGCAGCCATGGGCAGGTGAGCCCGTGGACTCAGTGGCCTCACTGTCAAAAAGAAGTGAGGATGTGCGGGGAGCGCCTGGGTGTCCGCCTTTGGTTTAGTTCATGACCTCACTGTTCATGAGTTCGAGCCCTGCATCAGGCTCTCTGCTGTCAGCGTGGAGCCTGCTTTGGACCCTCCGTCCCTCTCTCTCTGCCCCTCCTGTGCTTACACACACTCTCTCTCAAAATGAATAAGCATTAAAAAAAAAAAAAGGAAGTGAGGATCTGAGGCATGTGTTTGCTTCTGGACACCCGGTGACGATCCCCGGCTGACAGGACCAGATCCTGCATCTAGAACAGATGGTGGTGGAGAAACGTGAAGCATCTTTATCTGACAGCCCAGCCGCGGACGCTCAGTCCCGCCTCAAGAGCCTCTGGGACTCATGCCTTCTTCTCTCCAGCCTAGTTTGAGTGGGAATAAGGCGAGGGTCCCTGGTGAGTCCTCCCGCCCCCAAACACATCAATCCCTCTTATGTGTCTACTGGTGTCATTCAAGGCTATTTCTTTTGCATCAAGCAGTTTTCTCACTTCTAAAAATTGATTTGTTCATTCAACAAATATATTTTTTAAGAGCTACAATGTTCTGGGTTCAGAAGCAAGTGCTGGGAATCAGTGAGGGGGGAAAAGTAGAAAGAGATGATGAGAAAATAAATAAGAGCGTATCAAACAGTGCTGTGCACCCTGATGGCAGAGTGGAATAGCGGGTGAGGGTGGCCAAGTGGTCAAGATGCGCCCGAGGGACATCCGAGGGGTGGGTGGGAGGGTCCCAGGTGGATGACAGCCGGGACAGCGCTCTGAGCGGGAGTGAGCTTGGTCTAGTGAAGAACAAAATAACCACTGACGTGGCTAAAGCACAGTGAGGGAAGGAGCAGGGACGCCTGAGAGCAGCTGCCCCTCACGCAGGGCTCACGGAGGGTCCGGGCTTCGTGCACCAGGAGCCGTGGGTCAGGGGGCGGCAGGCACAGCGGGCCGCGTACCCAAGGACACGTCCGGTCCCAGCCCCCAGTGCCTGCGAACGCGGCCTTACTTGAAACTGGGATCTTTGCTGATGTAATTAAAGGTGGATTTAGGGTGGGTCCTACGGCCAGTGACCAGTGTCCTTCTGAGAGAGAGGAGGAGGTTTGGGGACGCACAGAGCCAGGCAAGACCACGTGAGGACAGAAGCAGAGATCAGAGTGACGTGTCTAGAAGCCGGGGAAAGCTGAGGATTGCTCACGGCTGCCAGATGCTGGGAGAGGCCAGGAGGGGCCCCGGGGTTGCCAGCGGCCATCAGAAGCTAGGGGACGGGCACAGGACAGGGCGCCCCCCGAGCCTCCAGCGGGAGCCAACACTGCCCACACCTCCAGAACTGTGGGAAAATACAGTTCTATGGACTTAAGTTCCCAAGCCTGTGGTGATTTGCTACGGCAGCCCCGGGAGACGAATACAGGAGGGGAGGTAGTAGATGCTTAGCCAGGAGCAGATGGTCTACACACACACGTGCACGCGGTTTCTCCTCTGCTTGAGCTCTGCGCTTCCCCGGGAGAACCCCCTGCCCCCCGCCGCCTTCTTCAGCGCGCGCTCGCCTGAGCTGACGGACCCTTCATGTCTGAGTCCAGGGCCCTGCCTCAGTCTCCACACGCACCCAGAGCACAACAGACCTCCGAGTGGGCAGGAAGGCGGAGACAGCACGAGACTGTCCCCTCACCATCTGCAACGGCCCGTCTCCGCCCAGTGCCTGTGCTCCTGCACGCGTGCGCCCGTTCTCCAGGAGTGTGAGCAGCCCCGCCCGCCCCGCCNCTCGGTCTCGGGGGCCTCGCTGGGGCTACAGCCTGGCTCTGGAACGGCCCCCTCCTCGGCCTTCCCCTGCTCGCCCTCTGCTCCCCCAGGGGGGCTGGGCGGGGCCTCCCCGGGCGCCTCCCCCGCCAGCGGCGTGGTGTCTGGGCTCCTCGGCCCCGGCTCATCCTCTCCATTTCCTGCCCCCTCCTCCTTCACCTCCGCAGGCTCCTCCGGCTGCGCTCCGGCTGCTTTCTCCTCTGTGGGGCTCCCGCGCCCGTTGGCGGCCTCCTGGGCCGGCTGAGCCGCCTCCTCGTCAGAGCCCCCCACGACCTCCTGGGGGTGCTGGGCGTCCTCCGGGGCCCGGCCCTTCTCCTCCTGCTTCTCGGTCCTGCTGGACGGCCTCCTCAGAGGCGGCTTCTCCTGGGACCCCAGCTCCCCTGCCGGCCCCTCGCTGGGCAGCGGGGACCCCGGGGCCTTGCTCTTGGCTGGGAACACGTCATCCCCATTCTCTTCCTTGGCACCATTCTCCTGGGAAGACTCGGGGGCCCTGAAGCCTCCCAGGTCCCCACAGTCCGACTGAGACCTTCGGAACCGCCTGGAGGGGGGGCGCCTTTTTATTGAGCCCCTCGTCCGCACCTGGGGGAACGCACAGAGAAACATCACCCACAGCCTGTAAGGAGGCCCAGAGGCTGTCAAAGGTCATTTGACTTCCCAGGAGATACCCTG
>NW_027529596.1:1944580-1966136 GCF_008692635.1 Crocuta crocuta
GGCGTGAAAGCACATGGTAACCCGTAAATTTCTGTCTCATGAAAACACAAATGCTCTCCGTCCACTAAAAATGATAACCTCTAATTTTATTATCCTGTGAAACATCCATCAGTTTGGCGTCTGACTTGCCAATTTGATTCTAACATTTGTTTTTTCAATTGCCTGTAAATAACCAGTTGTTCGAATGTTCTTTGAACGAGCTTTACCCTCTAATAGGTTTCCCCATAAACTGACAAACTGAAAAAACTCTCTCTCTACTGTAAGCAAGAGTCCTATTTTAGCATTTAGGAAGTTATACTTTGACAAAGGCGAACCCAACAGAGAAGAGGGTTAGGGGCCTGCAGATGGCCTGGCCTGGCCGGGGCCCTCACGGGGACACTGCTGGACAGCTGGTGACCAGCTTCGCCCCTCTCCCGGTGTGGCCCTCGGCCCTCCCAGAGTTGGCCAGTGCCAGATTGCCGAGCAGTCAGATGCCTTTGCTTCCCCGGGGCCGGGCCCTCCGTGAGCGGAAGCCGTGCCTCGGAAGCGTCCAGCACAGCTGCCGGGAGACCCTCTCCTCTCTGGGATCGTGCAGGCCTCGGCCAGGCCCACCAGACTTGGCCCCAAGTTCAATAGAAATGTTTATTTGGAGGCCCTACTTTATTCACGTGATGGGTCCTTTAAAATTATTTATAGACAAAATCTTATTTTTATAAACCTTAAATCTTATTTTCCCACTGGCTTACACTTCAGTTATTTGTCAATTCTAGTTCCTTCTCAGAAATGTGGAGTCCGTACCTGGTGTACAAGGGCTTCCCAGGCCCTTTGCTGCGGCCCCACAGGCTGTCCAGGCCCGGCCCTCGTTATCAGAAGGATTCGTTCCCCCTGCTGTCGGAGGACTAAAGCCCCCAGTATTACCACCAGGGGGCAGCACCCCCTCCCTGGCCCGACTCCCCAGCCTCCCTGGAGAGCACCTATGCAGAGACAAGGCTCTCCCCCGGGTTCCTCTCTGCCATCGGGGGTCTCTCCCTGGTCTCGCTCTGGGGGAAGGACCCTCCGAGCTGCCCCAGCCAGCAGGCTCCAGCCTTAGGGCCCGCTTGTTTCCCCAGGGCCCACCTGTTTCTACACACCGAGCTCTCCCCCAGATGGATCTTCCGGAATGGCCCAGGAGACCCCACTCTTTTCATCTATAACTTTAAAGTTATATCCATTTGGCATCTCTTATGCCAGCCCTTGCCTGGTTCTGGCCCAGATTTGCGGGGGCCCTACAGGGGCTGTACTGGGCCGTATCCCCGATTCTTACTGTGGCGAGAGAAGGCAGAGGATCTGATGAAAGAAAGCGCACACAGCCACCAGGACAGCGTGGGCAGAAACGGGCCCGATATAAGGCTTTTTGCGGAGGGACAGTTGGGTGTTCTCTAACTGGGGCAAGCTTAGCCCACACCGGGTCACTCAGAAGTACTCATGTCAAGCCAGGACGGGCTGTTCCAGAGTCCCAGCGGCCTTGCCCACCCTCTGCACCAATCACTGATCAGGCCTTTAGCGTTTCTTTTCAGCTTCTGACACAACTCTCTGTGCAGCTGGGATCGGTCAGGAATTCTCACCCCTCTCCATGGAGGACAGAGCATTCCACCCCACTGTGCCTTCTGGGCGAGCGGCGCAGCTACGGGGAGAGGGGCTGGCGGGCAGGCAAGGCAGCGGGGGTCTCGGTCACAGATCACCAGCAAGAGGAGGAATTTCCCTCCTGCTGAAAACCAGCTCCACCTGCAGCTCGAATATGTCCCCCTTTCCCCAAGGCAACACCAGGGCAGAGATGGTTCAGGACGCTGGGCGGAGCCACAGCGCTTGGACGCGGACGTTACCTTATTGTAGCAGGGCAGGTGGCTGCCCTCGGGGGGCTGGTCAAAGCTGACCGGCACCTCCTCCAGCTCGCCGGCCTGACTCCGCATGCCAGGGCTGCTGGGGGTGGACGGCGGGCTCTGGAACGGTGACACCACGGCCTTGAGTCCGGGACTCTTGGGGGAGGCGCCAGGCAGCAGGGCTGCTGGGTCGAAAGCTAAGTTGGCCTGCCGAGAAAAGGTGACACATTTCAACCAGGGGTGGGACGGGATGGGCGCTTCTGCGTGAGCCTGCTGGGTGCCCAGCCTGGGGCTGCTCGGAACCCCGCAGTGAAGTGAGGCTTTTTGTGTTACTTCCTGACCAACCATCTGCTGTCACCTCAGGTCCCGTCCGTGGAAGCACTGCCTACCCAAGCCATCTTGGGCTACCTGGCTCACCACAGCCTGCGCTCCAGAATGCTCCAGAATGCCCAGAAAGTACAGCTTTGGCTCCAACAACATCCTGGAACAGATCCAACTTACAAAGAAGCCAAAACGGCAGCCGCCAGCGCCCGCGGCGCACGGTCCCACAGCACGTCAGCGCCCTTCCTCCACCTGCTCAGCGGAGCGACAGCAGCCACTGCCGCCGGGTGCCTACGATTTGCTACAGACTGTGCCGCCGGCTCTCGACAGCAGCCCCCCGTGCTCCATTTTGTTCTCAGGGCTGCCCTGGGCTCCACGCCAGGTCTGCCGGTCTCTTCAGCCATGTTGGCAGCTGGCCAGACAGGCTGGGGGACACAGCAGGTTGCCCGGCCCTTCCAAGCGGGAGCCCGTGGGGCAGACACCAGCGTGTGCCGCTCCCCGGGCCACGGCGGGGCAGGGGAACCCAAATTCACATGCACCCAGAAGGCAACAAAGGGGAGAGGCTACCCGAGGGTAACCGAGGCCGGAGGGAGCCAAGAGCTGGGCGGGCGTGGGGTGAGGCGGGTGCTCCCAGATGCACCTGTCCCAGCGGAGAAGGCCTGAGGCGTGGCTGCGGTCAGCACCGGGGCCTCTCTGCCGCCCTCACTGTCTCCAGACCCGGCCGGGTGGCGTCCTCCTGACGGGCACACAGCAGGGGGGACCCGCCCTCGCCAGGAAGGGACAGCGTGAAGGACAGACGGCACAGTGGGAAGTACAGGGGCCTCTCCACACACACAGACTTGACTGCAAAACTCAGATTTTTCACTTAATAGCTGCATGACCTCCAGGGAGTCCAATAAATAGCCTGAGTCTTGGACTCTTTATCTGTCCCAAGCGTTAGCCTGATGGCCTGAGTCCTTTGTGATCTGGTCCTTCGCACTCGCTCCTGCCGCCACCCACTCATACTCCACGCTCCCCTCCTCCCTCATCGTCCCCTCGGTGCCCCCTCGGCTGGAAGAAATACTGTCACTTATTTCTACCGTGATTTTAAAAAGGGCCCTACAGCAGGGGCACCTGGATGGCTCAGCTGGGTTAAGTGTCGGGACTCTTGATTTCCACTCGCGTCATGATCTCTTGGTACATGAGTTTGAGCCCCGCATCGGGCTCTGCGCTGGCAGCACGGAGCCTACTTGGGATTCTCTCTCCCTCTGCCCCTCCTCGACTTGTTCTCTCTCTCAAAATAGATAGACTTTAAACAAGAAAAGGCCTTATAACATGGACAAAACTGAGTCATGGTAAGAATTAAAACATAAAAGTTGCATAGCAATGCTGTGAGCCCAAGCCGTGTCAAAAAGCACCATATGGTGAGTGCCGGTGACAGGGCTTCAGGGCAGTGGACACTTGGGTTGGGGGTTTAAGGAAGTCTCCCTCCCTGCCCAATTTCAAGCTGAAAAATTTCCTCTGTAAGACTGCTTGCAAATAAAATACATTTTGCTAGCTAGCGGGAAACTTGAACTTGGAATTATGGACTACTCCAGTGAAGAAAAATCATACCTCATAACTCATCTAATAGAATATTTAGAAGGCAAGTCTAGGTGATGATGCATTTCTTAGTTCTGGGCCCCCTCCTTCCCAACAAAGCAAGGGCTCCTATGGGATCCGGCCAAACTGTATCCTGTTACTGACATTTTTCTTCTTTTTCTTTTAAAAGTAGGCTCCTGGGGCACCTGGGTGGCTCAGTCAGTTAAGCGTCCAACTTTGGCTCAGGTCATGATCTCACAGTTCGTGGGTTCCAGCCCTGCATTGGGCTTTGTGCTCACAGTTGGCTCAGAGCCTGGCTTTGTGCTCACAGCTAGCTCAGAGCCTGGAGCCTGCTTCAGATTCTGTCTCCCTCTCTCTCTGACCCCCCCCTGCTCACGCTGTCTCTCTCTCTTTCAGAAATAAATAAAAAACATTAAAAAAAAAAGTAGGCTCCAGGACTCATGACCCTGAGATCAAGACCTGAGCTGAGATGGAATGTCTGATGCGTAACCGACTGAGCCACCCAGGCGCCCCCTGCTGCTGACGGTCGGAAGGACCAGTGATCACAACCTCACTCAGCGGCTGAGCTGCCCAGAGAGGCTCCTCACTGCCGGGAAAGGGGAAGGAGACCAAGACTGTGGGGCCTCAGAGCAGGTGGGAACCAATTCCCGGCACCCAGACGGGGGCTGAGGTGGGCTGCAGGGAAGCCAAGGTGCAGGTCCTGGGCTACACCCCTCAGCTGGTGGAGCATCTGGACCCCTGCTGAGAGACCCTCCTTATGCCCACGAGCTGGTTTCCTCAGCTGGGCCCAGACGGGAGGCTACAGTGCGCGAGAGCCTTGCTGTCCTGGGTGATGCGCAGACCGGTGGAAGCCTTGCATCTCCCACAGGCCCTGTCCACACATGCCTCTGTCCTCTGCGCTCTGGCTCACGCTGTTCCCGCACCAGCAGCACTTTCCTCCTTCCCTTCTAGCCACCCATCCTGGAGGACTGGTCCAGGGTCCAGGCGTCTCAGAAGCCACTGACTCACTGCCCCTGCCCGCTCGCTCTCTCCTTGCTCTACCATTCTTGAGCATGGCTCTCACCTGGGGTGGCAGTGGGGGCAGCCGCGTTCCCCAAGACACCTGGAGACGTCTTTCATCGTCACAACTTGTTGGAGAGTGCTACTGGCATTGAGTGGGCGGGGCCCAGCGACGCTGCTAACATCCCGCCCTGCACAGGGCAGCACCCCGCCACAGAATTATCCTGCGCCAACGGTGCCCAGGCTGAGGACCCCCAATTTAGAGGAAGAGGAGCCCACACACAGCAAGTGCGCCATTTAGACCTCTGGGGTTCACGCTCCTTTACATCTCTTACTGTCCCATGTGTGACAATCCTGTGTCCCCCAAAAGGCTGTGAGCTCAAGTAGACGGCCGCACGGTTCAGTTCCAGCCCCAGGAACGCCGGCCAGCTGTGGCTGCAATGGTGAGGGCTCTGGGTTCACAGGCTGACAGATGGAGAGGCAGGCACTCCGAACAACAGGTTTGGCCACGCCAAGGCAACGCCTAGCTGCTGAACCTCAGCACTGTGTAAAGCTGAGATGGTTCGTGGGGGCTTGGGAGGGAGGACTTGGCTAGTCCTAGAGTGTTTCTTGGGCTAAAATGTCTTTTTCCTCAAAGATTCTTGAGACATCCCATTACCCACCAACCGACGTTAGCCGTTAACTTCATGAGCTCATGCTTGATATGTTTACTTTAGCTCTTTTCCCCTAGACAGGAGTCCTCTTCCTTCACAGCTGGTTATCAGAGATCAACCCTTCAGATGACAGATGGTGCTATCCCAGGAGGCCCAAAGACTTGTGCATGTTGGGTAAGAGGTGGGGTGGGGTCAGAAGTAGCAACGCGTAACCCTTCTGCACTTACCTGAAGCTTCTCAATCAGAGGCGAACTCTTCACCTTGAATTTAGGAGGGTGGCTTGCATTGGGCGGTGATTTCTATGGAGCAAATGGACCAAAACAAAGGAATCAGTGAAATGAAGGGAGGTGGGGTTCTGGCTGGAGCCCTGAAGGTTCAGGTGAAAGAAGAGAAGTAGTTGATTTCACCGCTTACCCACTTAACATCAGCAGCCCACTCACCTGGTCGGGGCCTGGGCGGGCTCCCCTCCACCCCTCCCTCATCTCACAGCCTAAGACCACTTGAATCTATGAATCAGAACAGGCTGGACAGACAACTAAGACACAGGTGGTCTCCTGTTTCAGAAAGGATGACTTCATGGTTATTATGGGGCAACAGACGATGGCTGAGGGGACGAGACCTTGACCTCATGACCTTCAACAGCATGAGCCAACAACGGGAGGGAATTCCAAAGAGAAAGGGCAAAATGACTATCTCTTCTGTTTATACAAACACCAGAAGAAACCACAGACCAAAGGTGAAACCTTACAGAAATATAACTGAAATTCCTCCCTTGAACTAATGATATTTTGGAAAAGCCAAACCACCAACAGTGTTATTTATAGATTATCATCTTCCAAAACATCGTTCATTTTGATTAAGCAGACATTTACTGGGTATCTGCTACGTTCCAGGCACTGTGTTGCCTGGTTATACAAAGATGAACGTGATTTAGTCTCTGGCCTCTAGAGGTGGTCAATGGCTGACACACACATTTAAAACTGTACGTATGGGGGCACCTGGGTGGCTCAGTTGGTTAAGTGTCTGACTTCAGCTCAGGTCATGATCTCATAGGTTGTGGGTTCGAGCCCCACATCAGGCTCTGTGCTGACAGGTCAGGGCCTGGAGCTGCTTCGGATTCTGTGTCTCCCTCTCTCTGTGCCCCTCCCTGGCTTGTGGTGTCTCTCTTGGTCTCTCAAAAATAAGTGTTAGGAGAAATTTAAAAATAAAAAACCATACGTGTGTTCTGCTAATTGAAGAGATCTTTGTGATGAACATATGTCAGGGAACTTGTCTGTGTTTTACTTTATGAAAAAAGATGGGCCCCTTCTCGTTTTGTTCCCTGCAACTTGAGTCTGGCTCCACAGGTAGATGATGACGGTTAACGATGGTGGTGGTGGTGACCCGAAGCCCCGGGTACTCACTTACCTGAATCACAGAAAGAAAACTCATCTCTTGGAAATATTCTGAGATACATACTGAGGGAGAAAATTGTATTTTAGTGATGGGAGAAGGAGGATTTACTCAACTGAACCCCTTGTGACCCTTCTAAGGCCCAACACTGAGGAAGAGGCACTGGAGGGGTGTGGTTCCCCCCTGGGACCTGGCTCTGGCGGGAGCCAGATGGGCGCCCTGGCCTCAGCCCCCCGCCAACACCCAGGCAGGCAGGTTAGAGTAAGTGATTCTAAGGACCCCTGCAGCCCCAAGGCGCCTCTGGCTCCATGAGTTTACATCATCAGACAAGCTCCAAGCAGTCTTGCAAAGAACCTTGTGTCGGTGACGAGTGCAAAGAGCTGTCAGCCCCAAATCAGTTGATTCCCATGCTTTATGGTGAAATTTCACATGAGCCAGTATTTCTAAAGAGACTGTTGAAGGAAGTGCAGCAACGATTTTGCTGACACACCTCACTTTATGTAATACCAGAAACTCTTCTCTTCTCCAAACGACCACTATTTTTTTTTTTTTTAAGTAGGCTTCACACCCAGCATGGAGCCCAACGCAGAGCCTTAACTCACGACCCCGAGATCAAGACCTGAGCTGAGATGAAGAGCTGGATGCTTAACCAGCTGGGCCATCCAGGCACCCCCTGACCACAACCTTCTGAAGAGAGTGGAAATTCAATAAATGCAGCCCTTTCACTATAGGACAGTGTGGGGAACCCAGCTCATGCTCCCCAAATCCTGGTTGGTTGGAATTGAGCAGCAAAGCAGGAAGACTCCAAAGCAGCTGCTGGTGCAGTTCCTAGGAATGGCAGCAGGTGGCAGCATCTCCTCTGCCTTGTAACACAGGACTCAGGCAGGTGGCTGGGCCTAATACCATCAAAGGAGAAAAACCAGCCTCAAGCTCTATGCGTATGTGTACAAGTCTACACGTGACGTTGCTATAATGCCTAGAAATTGCGAACCTGGTTTTTCAGATGGGAGTGTTCTTCAGCCCTTCTCTGGCAGACAAGGCAGGGTGTACGGCTGTATTCAATACCCTTTTGGTTAAGTCCTCCACGGAGGAATGACTCCTGGCTCCCCCACTGTCTCAGGCAGGAATGAAGGGATGGGGAGACCCTTCCCTGCACTGTGCCTTCGGAACTGAGCGGCAGCCTGATGGGGGCCCTCCCTTCAGGGCTCCCTGAAGTTTCGGCAGGCTGCGCCGTGGGAGTGCACAGTGTAGGACAGCGGGCCCCAGCCTCCGTCCAGCCCAGCCACACAAAGCTGGTTGTTCTTTTTATTGCTACGTGATTTTCTTTCTTTTTTTAAATTTTTTTAAATGTTTTATTTATTTCTGAGAGACACACACACACAGAGAGAGAGAGAGAGACAGAGAGAGAGAGGGGGGCAGGCAGTGTGAGTAGGTGAGGGTCTCAGAGAGAGAGAGGGAGATACAGAATCCAAAGCAGGCTCCAGGCTGAGCTAGCTGTCAGCACAGAGCCCGACGTGGGGCTCAAACCCATGAACCATGAGATCATGAGCTGAGCCGAAGTCAGACGCTCAAACAACCGAGGCCCCCAGGTGCCCCTGCTACGTGATTTTCAAGGTTACAGAAAGTCATTGATCCTGGAAGCAATGTCCTTCCTATGTGCAAGCAGCCTGTCACTCCAAGCAGGACTTTTTCCTCTAATGTCCACCCTCCTATTCATCCAGCCCTCGGCTCTTATATGCCATTTAACTGCCGGGTGGTACCCCAGGATGAGCCTGTAGATTATTTCTCCCAGAGCCAGGGAGCTAACCTGACTTATTCTACTTTTATTCCAGAGAATAAAACATCCCCGTCTGGCCCCCATCATCCATTTGGTTAGTGTTCTTGTCCTACTTCACAAATAAGGAAGAAGGCTCAGTGCAGTGCGGTGGCTTGTCCAGGGCCAAGGCTGGGTCATCAGGGAGCAGCCTCCCAGGAGGCTCCTAACGGCCAAGGCCTCAGCCTATTGCCCAGGGGCTGAAAGTCACAAGGAGAAGTTGACCCTCGGTAAAGAGAACTTGTTGCTATGTATTTGGTCATGGCACAGGCTAATAACCCCATGAAGCCGTATGACCATAATGTCGGTGCTTGAGAAAATGCCAACAAAAAACCTCAGTTTTTAAACCCTGTCTCTTGGGGTTCCCGTTCCAGAAGAAGACCCTTGTTCAGTGTGTGGGGGAGCGATCTCTGAGCAGTGGGGCTCTAGACACCCCCACCCCACTGTACCAGGGGCAGCTGTGAGTGTCCACTTTCTCTGGTGGGCTCTGGCCAACAAGCCCCGGGGGGGCGGGGAACAGATCTGAAAACTGCTGCTCTCCTCTATGTGTTCGTTACACAGGTGGTCAAGGTCACACAGGTATCTAGTGTCTACTGTTGGGCTGCTGGTCCCCAGAAGGGAAGGGGGCGGGAGGTAACTGAAGTAGGATCTGGGAACTGAGCGGTCTTTGGTTTGCCTGCTCTCTCTAAAGGTCGGCTTCCCGCTGGACGAGAGAACATGTGAGCTCATTTCTGGGGGAGCATGCCGGGAGCACAGTGAAGGCCCATGGGCTGCTGGGGCGGGGCACGGACAAGTCACGCTTACAGCTACAATTAGATGAATAGGGTAGGTACACACGCAATCTGCTAACCTACCGCTGGCTCTGACCTATGATGCCAGAGCCTGCCTGATGCCGGTAACACTGGCTATTTGTATGTGAGGGCAACGAGGCCTCTGTGTGCTCGGATTTTCTTCCAGTGATCCAGAACGATAGCCAGTGTTTGCGAGGACATCACAGAACCACGGCATTCACTCACGAGGCAATTCTGCCTTATGTAAGCGCCGCCTCTTTCCGGGAGTCTTCTCCACAAAGAAGATGGTGAAAGCCGGACCTGAGTAAAATGTAATTCTCTACGGCCCGCTCTCTGTGTTGAAATTCCCAGGCCTGAGGAACAGTGCTCCTGTCCTTGACAGACCCTGAAGGGGGCTCCGTAAGAGAGAGCGGGAAGGAACCGGGTTTCCAAAGCAAAGGATTCCAGAAGCAGTAAGAGGAGACTCATGCCTGAATCTGAAAGGGAGAAGGTCCCCGTCCAGGTTTCAAGGTCTACAAGTGTGCGTCCTGTGCCCTGTCCTGTCAGAAGGAGAAGGCACACCCATAGCCAGTGTCCCCGAGCCCGGGAGCAGCACTTACCTCCTCACCGTTCTGGCCCAGCTCTACCTTGGGGGGGAACAGGGGGAGGGAGCAGGGCGGTTTCCTTCTTGTTGGCTTACAGGCTGGTGTCTGGAGGGAGGGGACGGACAGACACACAGAAAGAAAAAGAGAGAGAGGTAATCAGACAACAGGGAGGAAGGGGAGGAAGCGGAAGCTGGTTTAGGAATGGGNGTCCTGCTGCTGCCGGAGCCTCCTCTTACTTGGGAGTCATTGGCCTGAAACAGCATCTCAAAATGACATCTGTTTCCAGCCTCCGGGCGCTGCCAGCACCTTAGACCAGCACTATCTCCCTCCCCCTTTATGACAGTCCTATCGCGTCTACAAGTCAAGGACTGGCTTTTCAGATAAACAACTGAATTTTCAGTAAAACAAAAGCACAAAACACTGCACCTAAAAAAGCATGATAGCTGCGCCTTTGTCCCGAGGGGCCACCCCCGACCTTGGGGGCCCTTCCTCCCTGGTCTCATGAGCTCTTCAGATTGCGTGACTCCAGAAAATCTAGCCCAAATCTCTCCAGCATAACGACACCCGCTTTTACTCTGTCCTCTCCAGCAAGATACCTCTGGAGCCCACTGGTCACGGGATCCCTGTCCTTCTTCATCCCTGGCTTCCTCTCTGAATGCGCTTTCTGTAACTTTTCTCTTCCTCCTCAAGTCTCAATTCATAATCTTGCCATAATCAAGGCAACCCCTTGCCTTGCTCCGGATTCCTGGACCCTGGGACAAGGCCGAGCATGGCATATCTTTATTCAGGAACAGTCCAGGCCTGGCACTGCTGGGCGAGACCTCAGTCTCCCACGGTGGATGATCAAGATGGAGCTGAAGCCAGGCTTCCATCCTTCAGGCTCTCTGCCCCGGGCCTCCTCCCTCCCGGCCAGAGTGTAAGCCTCACTCTGGTGAGGAAAGATCCTGCACAGGCCAGCAGCATGGCCACATTCCTCACATTCAGAGGGACCCCTCTCTGGCTTCTCTTCCTAATTTGGTAATTACCAAGCCTCCTCCCTCCCTCTTCTCCAGGCCTGACCCAGACTTCCCCTTCCTCCAGCCCCCTTCCAGAAGAGGGGCTCGGAAGACGCCTGACTCACCTCCTTTGCAGCCGCTGCCTGCTCCCTAAACCGCCCAGCCAGCTGGGCCACCGAGGGGGGCGCCGAGTCATCCACCCTGGCACCGGTCTCTGCCGATCTTTCCTGGCAAACCAAGGGGAAGCAAAAGTTAACCAGCAAATACACACTCAGCTCTTGTCAGTGCTGCTACTGGGTGTCACCCACGGCACTTGTCTGGTGGCCCTACGCGGAGAAGCTGTGACAATGAGGTCTTTCAACGGCATCTTGCAAGTGGCCCTGGCGTCCAAGGGTTTTAAAAAACCATCTAATCGACCGCATTTAGTGAAGAGTAACAGTGTGCTCAGCCCCGAGTCCTGTCCTGAAGGGGAACCCAGGGACTTGGGAGGCAGTATGAGCCCTGTGTCCTTCATTCTGCAAAGACCCAGACTGAAAGGGGGCATCCGAAGGGAAGAGGATGTAGGAGTCTCCTTCCCTGGGGTCAGAAGAGGGTTTCAGCAGTGGGGGCTGGCAAAACGCATTGGCAAGCGAGGCCTCAAGCGTATGAAATGGGGTAAGCAAATGCCCCTCGTTAAACTTTCAGTGTGTATGTACGTCTCTCTTCCTTCCTTAACTGAACCCCTTGGACAAAGAAGCGTTCGGCACGTTATTTGCTGAATTAATAAACAAGTGGCATGATGGTGTGCCTGGGTGGCTTAGTCGGTTAAGCGGCCGACTTTCGCTTAGGTCATGATCTCGCGGTTCGTGGGTTTGAGCCCCGCGTCGGGCTCTGTGCTGACTGCCAGCTCAGAGCCTGGAGCCTGTTTCAGTCTGTGACTCCCTCTCTCTCTGACCCTCCCCTGCTTACGCTGTCTCTCTTTCTCTCCTAGAAATAAATAAAACATTTAAAAAAATTAAAAAAAAATAAACAAGTGGCATGAGAGGCAGGTGGCACGGCAGGTGAAAGCCAGAACCCCTGGATTCAACGGCCCCTCCCCCCCATCTCTCCCTAGCTCAGTGACCTGGGCAAACGACGTCACCTTCCTGCGCCTTGACGGGGACAACAGTAGCACATCGCTGGTAGGCTTGGTCTGTGGATTAAATCATTTACTATCTGTTTGAAGGGCTGGGACCGGGCCTGGCACACCGTCAGCGCTGGGAAGATTGGTTTAAATCACTACAGCGACGGGGTCCTGCCCAGAAGCCTCGTGATGATTCAGGTCAGGCCCCTGGCACCGTGCATTTGTCTCTACAGCACCTCCTCCCTTTCCCTTCTGTCCGTTTTTGCTGCTGGACCCGCAGGGGAGTTAGGCTTCCCCACGATGGCTCCACGCCCGCTGGTGCCCCTTCTGTGCCACCAGCGCAGACCACTGCCTCCCTGCGGCCGCCCTCGCCCCGTGTGCCTCCAGGCTCCCCCAGGAGGCCAAGACGCAGCCCGGACACCGTCCACCCCCACCTGCCACTTGTCACTGCGACACGACACACTCGGCTTGCGTGCGGCCTCCGAAGTAACTGTTTAAACGTCTCTCCTACAGACGTTAGGCTTCTGTGTTTTGTGACCACGTTGGCGGCATTTCTCACACCCCTGCAAACGCTCGCTGCCTCTTCCCCGCCTCACGTCTGGCCTCACGCTGGAAGGATCCGGGCAGCTGCTGGCCCAACAAAGCCCACTTCCCCGTGGGGCGCGGACGCCGCGGACACCCCGCACGCTCCCCTCTCCCGCGCCCCGGCATACTACACTCAGAGACACACGGGCACGCATGCGCATGCCGACGCGGTACATCCGCACGCACGCGCGCGCCAACGCACCGGGCGTGTACGCAGGCGCGCGCGCGCGCCAACGCACATGCGCACACGCGCTGCACACGCTTCCGGGCGTTCGTTTCTGTGCCGTGGTGTGTCTCCACGGGGGGGGAGGGGGGTCGCTGTAAATGTCTCTGGCTGCTCCCGACGCTGCCCGGTGGGGCGGGGGCCCGGCAGACCCCGCCCCCACCAAGGNGTTTAGAGACGCGGAAGAAGTGCTGGGACTATGGACCTTCAAATCTGAGAACAGGGTGTTCTGAGGAAAGACCGGTCCATCTTTACTGTTTCCGGCTAGAATTCAAGGTCAAACGCATTCCAGCCTAAACACCAAATGCTGACTTCGCATAAAGGTGTGAAAGGATTCACCTCGAATATTCAAGATGCCAGGTTCTCCGCGATGCTGGGGAAGAGCGGGGGAATCCGATGCCCACCCCCGAGAAGGGCCCGCAGGGCAGGGTCACAGGATGCACACCCGTCTGCCTGCCACACCTGCCACGATGGGGGTTGTCCGAGGCGAACAGCTCATCCTTTGGGAACAACGGAGAGGCTTCGGGCACAGGGAGATTAACTGAGCCGCTCTTGGCAAAGACGCCAGGCTGATCGGTTTGTCCATCTGTCTAACTTCCTGCCCACATAACAGATCAGTCTCTCCGTCCGTTGCTATTTATTGCTCGGGTCCTGCTGACAGCGTACTTTACCTCAGCTTCGAAGGCACCAATCGCGGGTGTGCAGGAAGATACATTCCAGATAAAAATAGAGCCGTACAGGAATCAAAAACTCCTCCCGAACTTCCCCGTCTCGAAACTGGGCTTGGCCAGGGGCTCAGAAGTGAGAGAGCTACGAAGCTTCTGGAAGCATTTAGGGCTTAAAAGCTGGGTTGAAGGAAAGATTGTAATACATCTGAGTTTGTTTCCCTGGGGCCCAATGAATGACTTTTCTTTAGAATGTCTAAGGACGCCAGAGCTCGTCGAAGCTGGCAAATCCACCACCGGCCCCTCTTCAGACTCTTACTCTATGTTGTAGAGGACTGCCTTTTCCTAGCTAGCACATCGCAGCCCAGAAAGGGCAAGCGACTTAGCCAGAGTCACACAAGAGGAAGCCAAACACAATAATCTACAAACATTGTACTCCAACACGTGATAACCCAGCAATGGATATTAGTTAAGTAGTATAATTTGTGAATGTGTCTTGAACACTGTAAAGTGCTATATGAAGAGTGAGATTGTTATTAGCCACTGGGTTGCACAGATACAATGGAGGAAGCATGGCCTTGGAGATGGACAGGCGCCGGTAGCTCAGCCTGTTTGAAGTTCTGCCTGGATTTCTGCCTTGTGATTCTCCCAGGTACAGCTACTGGCCTCCTCCAGTGGTCCGGTGGCACACCACCTCAGGTCCAGGTTAGTGAGCAACTTCACTAGCTTTCTGTCTTGGCCCTGAGGCTGGTTTGGTAAGGCCATGCTCTCACCTGGACTGAGGAGGACGTCCATGTCCTTGCCTAGTCTCCGACTTTCCTGGGACCCCTCAGCCTCCCCGGGATTAAGTGTTCTTTCTCTGTCCCTAAAATGTCCGTGAAGTATTTAACACAGCGCCTGGAACTTAGAAGGTCCTTGTTGAAAGACCCAGCCCGCAGTGTCAGGGCTTGGGTCTCTGTTCCCAGGGTCATGGACACCCGGAACTTACCCCTCTGGACCACAGGAGGGGTCACGGGACTCCCCGGGCCTGCATCCACACTGAGTCTTAATCACTGCTTAGACCTCAGCTCATCCTTTCTTCTTGGGCCAATCAGCACGTCTTAAATCTGTTGTCTGGGCTCCTCTCCCACTGTGTCTTGCTTTAGTTGACATGTTCACGGACTGTAGGTCTCCGTTCCATTTTCCTGGGCCCAGATCTTGCTTACCAAGCCCTCCCTGCTACCATTCCAGCCCGCCTCTGCCAGCCAGCTTGGAAACCGCTTCTGTGGTTCCTGTCTGACTTTTGCCTAGGCCAGAAAGAGAAATCACCTCTGGTGTTTACTTTCCATTTCTATGGGACTTTCTTCTGAGAACTGAGGAGCCCCTGTGTCTGGACAGCATGGAACTTCCCCCAAGCTGTTGCCGTGTTGAGTAAATACAGTTTGCACGCTGCCTGCCATCCACATAGTGGAATCTTTGTGTATGGGCCCGCACTGGGCTCTACCTACCTCCCTGGCTCTGCCCCCATCTCTCCATCCTCCACCTTGGCCCAAAACGGAAGGTTCTCTGGCTCACCAGAAACAGGCCAGACAACCAGAGCGTTGAAAATACAAGGTATGCTTGCTTCCTTGCTCTTCTAGATGTACAGTGGATCTTAACACAGTCACGTAAGGGATTCACTCTCTTCCAACGGGACCACACTTAAACTGTCACTTCAGAGGGATCAACAGACAGTCTCTCTGGGATGCCACAGTGGTTCCAGAGTCTTCCTTAACACCCTTGCCTTATCCCTGACTCTTCAGTTCACCCCAGCGTCCAGCCATTACCATCCTCGGATGATGCAAACGGCATTGGACCGGGAGCCAGGTGGGCCCATTTGACTTGCTTACATACTCAGAGCACCTGCTCTGTGGGAAGCACTCTCCTTAATAGCACTTGACACATTTCCTGTAACCTTCACAGCACCACTGCCAGAAGAAGAAAGTACCCAGAGTTGCTGAGTGACTTGCTATTCAAGTTAGGGTGTGCCAGCACCACAGTTCTCTAGATTCCAAAGCTCTAGCTCTTTCCAGACCAGCATGCTAAATAACTCTAGTGCTTTACTGGAAGGGTTATCTTATTCAGACATTAATACCTTACTCTGTCATCAGTAAACATTTACTGTTCTAGGCCCTGGGATAGAACAGCAAACAAGACAGATTTCTTACCCTTAAGGGGTTGCTATCCCAGCAAGGGAAGCAAACCTCGAACATACACACAGATAAATAAGATCGCCTTTTAAATGCTAAGGAAGAGATAAAATAGGGCACTTTATCTCTGGGGGGTGTGGGGCGACATCTATGAGGGAAGACATTTATCATCCGACTTAAATCCCAGCTGGGGAAAGGATGGGAGGAAAACTCTTCCGAGCAGAAAGCTCAGATAGGAAGGCTGAGGGCCAGAGCGAAAAGCGCGGTAGGGACGTGTTGTATACACGAGACAAGGGGGCGGGGAGGGCAGCCTGGGGCCTGCCATGTGGGAAGCAATCTGTATTTTACTCTGAGGGAATGGAACGCCATTTGGAGGGTTTCAAGGACGGGTGTGACCTGGGTCACACGTAAGAGGCTGCTCTGTGGAGGACGGGTGGGAAGTGGATGTGGAGACCAGGAGGAAGGTTCTGGCAGTGGTCCAGGCAACGGTAGAGCGGCCAGGCTTGCAGCAGGCAGGGGGTGCGAAGGGGGGCGCTGGGGGTAGGACAGCGAGGAATTATCGATGCACGGGGTCTGGGACGCAGGGGACGGGAGCAGCCAAGGAAGGCTCCCGGAAGTCTGACTTGGACAACGGGATGCAGGGGTATTTTCCTGGGCCGGGGCGGGCTTGTTGGGGAGAGAAATGCGAGTGAGGCTAGATGAAATTGAACAGTTCTTCGTTGCTCATGAAAGTCTGGACTGTCTGTTGATACCCAAGGGAGACACGGTACAGGGAGCCGAATGGACGCCCACATCTGGAGCTCAGAGGCGGCCACCAGGCTGGAAACGAAACTCACTAGAGCTGGTATTTGCCATCACAGGACTAGACGAAATCACAGGATACACAGACGAAGGAAAGGAAGGGGTCCACAGACTGAACTCTGGGCCATCTCCTTATCAGCGCTGAGCTGGCTTCGCTCACAAAGGTGGCGACACTGCCCCTGTGGCTGCAAAGCCAGCCCCGAAGACTGCAGACGGGAGGAGTCAACGCCAGCAGATTTCTGTGGCCGAGGTGACAGAAGGTAAGAAATCCTGGAATGTCACTGGACAGAAAAACATCACGTCCTTCACACATGCTGCTGTCCCTTATTCCTCATTTCTTGAGCATCTGTAGATGCTGCAGGATGCACTGGGGTAAGAGTGGCCCTCACAGAGGAAACAGCCTTCAGAGGAGGTGGGAATGGAAAGGAGGTGACGAAGGAGAACAGCAACATGATGAGGCAGAGGAATAGAAACGGTGGATGTGAATGCTGATCAAATATTTCATATATGGGCGCCTGGGTGGCTCAGGGGTAAGCATCCAATTTCGACTCAGGTCATGATCTCACAGCTTGGCTCGTGAGTTCAAGCCTCCCATCGAGCTCTGTGCTGACAGCTCAGAGCCCGGAGCCTGCTTTGGATTCTGTGTCTCCCTCTCTCTCTGCTCCTCCCCTGCTTCCGCTCTGCCTCTCTCAAAAACAAACATTAAAAAAATTTTTTTAAACCAACAAATATTTCATGCACGTCCAAAAAAGTCCCAAATATCCCCTACCTACCCACTTATAGGCTTTAAGGATCTGAAAATAGCAGGTCCTTGGCCTCTGAGAATCTCTCCCGGGGAAACCCAGGTAAAGTACTGTGCTTGCAGGAAGGATGGGCCCCTGACCCGGGGAGTGTGTCCCTCCTGAGGACCTTCAGGGCTTCCCATTCCTCCCAGGATGTGGCCCAGCAGCATAGACAGAGTTCAGCAGCCCTCAGTCAGCAGGACACAGTGCCGACTGCTTTAGTGGTCTCAGAATCAGTGTAGCCCACAGCGCCAGGGGCCTGGAGGGTCGTCCAGGTGGGGTCAGCTGGGTGAGCGGCAGCGGTGCAGGCAGGGTTAGGGTCCAGCTGCGACCCAGCTAACAGCAGGGACAACGGAAGTGGGACAGAGATGCTCATTCTGAGTGCCATTATAGTGACGGGACCTTAAAGATGTAATTTGGGAGATCAGGTATGTTAAATTTCTTTACAAAAACCGGTCAGCTATTGGACAAGCATAAGGAAAACATTTATTTTGAGTCTGACGCGGTTGGCAATGCACAGGGACAATTTGACAGAAGTGGAAAGAACAACCCATTCAGAGTCAGACCTGGGTTTCAGTCTTGGCTCTGACGTATGGTGGATGTGGACCTTTCTGACCCTCAGTTTCCTCATTTGTAAACAGAATTGCTGACATCCATCAGCCTCTGCTCCAACCCAGTGTGCAACATGTGCCCTGTTTTCTGGAGGCTGCACCATAGGGTGTCCCCTAGACACCAGCAGGTGGCTGATATCCCCAGAATCCCCACAAGATTCAGAATTAGCCCCATCTACCCTAGGAAGCACATATACCTGACTATATTATCGTGCCCTGAGTGAGGCGGTAGAGCACAGAGCTCAGGCTTTGAGCCGGACTGCCTGGGTTCAAATCCCGGCTCTGCATTTACCAGTTCCATGGCCTTGAACAACTTACCTTAACTTTTGTGTGCCTCAGTTTCTATCTGTAAAATGGGGACGATGGTGGTAGCACCTATATGGTCATTGAGGGATTTAATGAGCTCATGTATGTAAAATGCTTAGAATGGAGGATGGAATAAAGTTAAGTGTTCAGAGCAGTTAGTTTTTACTAAATGCTGGCTATGGGGCTAGCAGCTCCCATAAATGTGCCCAGGCGTGTCCACGGTCTCAGCTAATGTACTCTTGCCCTTCCATTCCCTCTGGGTCACAGCAGCCTAGGGAGCCCCAGCTGGCTAAGATGGGCTCCTGCTGCTTCCTGCCAGCCTTAGTTCAAGAGCGGGCTGTCTTACTACCGAGGCAGCCTCCTAACACTCCACCACCGAGTGTCCAAACCATCACTGAGAAGCTGATGTGCACAGTAACGAGCAATTAAAACAATAAACAAAACTAAGTTTAATTTTATGGTGTTTAGGGTCATGACATAGATCCCAGCTCTCCAAAGCTCTGTGGAAAATCAAAACAGCTGGATCAGAATATCAAGTCCATGTCCACTCACTGATGAATGGATAAGGGGCTGTGGCATATCCACGTACTAGACTGATACTTGGCCATAAAAAGCAGTGAAGTGCTGATCATGCTACAACATCGATGAATGCTGAAGACGTGACGCTTGCTCAGTGAAAGAAGCCAGTCCCCAAAGACCACATATTGCACGATTCCATTTATATGCAAAGTCCAGAAGCAGCAAATCTATAGAGACAAGAGAGTAGATTCCTAGTAGATCACCGTGTTGTAGATTACTGCAGACAGCAGGGGTTGCCTGAGGCTGGAGGGGACGGAAGACCAGGAGGCGGGCGAGTGCTAAGGGGGATCTTTTTTGTGCGGTGACGAAAATGTTACAAAATTGACCGTGGTGATGGTTGCACAACTCCGAATATACTAAAAACCGTGGAATTTAACCCTTTAAATGGGTGAATTGAAGGCTATATAAATTCTCTCCCAATACAACTTGTTGGTTTGGGAGTGGGAGAGGCCAGTGGAGAGAAAACAGCTCGTGTCCATGTTCCTGACTCCCCTTCCTTCGTGGTCAGCATCCTCCTCCCGCAGGCTCGGGCTTTCCCAGGCTCCCAGCATGCCTTGCAGCTGCAGACCTATGTCAGGAGTGTCTCGCCGCTTGCTGCTGGACGGGCCCGTCATGCAATCAGGTACCTTATAGGTTTGTACGGAAGACAGAATGAGTTTGATGCCAAGCACCCAGCAAAGAGCCTGACACTTAGGGGGCACTCAGTCCACGGTCGTTCACTTATCTATCCACTCCGTGAATATTTATTGACCATCTATCATGTGCCCAACACGGCCTAAGTGTGGGGATGTGAAGACGAAAGCTCATGGTCCTGGAGCTCAAGGAGCTTCCAGTCTGGCTGAAAGACTACCACAATGCAGAAAGACCACGGCTCTGGCTGAAAGACTACCACAATGCAGAAAGACCACGGCTCTGGCTGGGAAATGCATGCCACTGTGGTAGAAGCTCAGGAGAAGGGCACTTAAGCCACGTGAGTGAGTCAGGGAAAGCTTCACAGAGAAAGTGACGCTCAAGCAGTCTGGAAGGGTAAGTCAGAGCCTGCCAGGAGGGATGGAGGGATGGGGGGGGCGAGGGAAGAGGCCTTGTCAGGCACAGGGGACCCACTGGCAGGTGCAAAGTGTGGAAGACTAGTATGTCTTTGGGAAACTAATTGGTTCAATATGGTCTAAGCGGAAAGAGGGATGGAAAAGAGGTAGAGAAACAGGAAGACGTGTCTTGTCCAGGCTGAGGCAAGTCCATTTAAGCTGGGCCCTAGCACTTCCTTATTAGCTGATTCACCTTGGGCACATCTTGATTTCTCTGAGTCTCAGTTTCATTACCTATACAATCAGGCTGATAATCCCTGTCTCACCGTGTTGTGATGAGCAGGGTAGGAGATCATGGCCATCGGAGCCAACACTTCCTGTGAGCTTCCTCGTGCTAGGCCCATACCCGCAGTGCTCGCTGGGCACGAGGGACGCGCAGGATGAAAGCTGTGATGCCGAGGCTGTGCTACGGAATGTGGACTTCATTCCCTAGGCTAGGGCGAGCTAATAAAGCGTTCTGATCGGGAGCTATAGGACTTGCTGTTCAGGAGCATCACTCTGGAAGCCAGTGGTACATAACAGGTGTTTCCATCCGTTCTGGTGCTCGGGCAACTGGAGGGATCTGGTGCTCTGTGAAGGCGGTGCTGTTGAAAAGGGAAGTGTGTTTCCATCGCCACCTCCTTCCTCCTCTCCTCCTTTGCTTCTCCTCCTTCTGTTAGGATTATAGCTTGCTACCGCCTAACACAGGGAGCTCCCAGAGGTTTGCCAGTAAGGACACTAGGTAGGCCCTGAGCATAGTCCTGCATCTGTCCCTTTCTCGTGTCACTTGAGCTCCTGAAGCCTCAGCCTCCTCGTCCGTGCAGTGAGAATAATGCCTGCCTCCCCTTCCTCATGGGGTAGTTGTGAGGCTCGAAGGACACAAGGGGAGGGGAAACAGGTGGCCAGGATGGGTACTGTCTGCACCCCAGCGTTTATGGGCTGCTGGGGGACAGACGGTTCAAACGCATCCGGATGTGACAGATCTGCGTGATAGGCGTAAGTGGCCCCCGAAGATGTCCACATCCTAATCCCTGGAATGTGTGACTATGGCCAGTCCTGTGGCAAAGGGGAATGAAGGGACGGAATGAAGACTGCTAAGCAGCTGCCCCAACACAGGGACACTGTCCTGAAGTAGCTGGGTGGCTCCAGTGCAGTGGCGAGGGCTCCTAGACGTGGCAGAGTGGGCTGAAAGGGGGGTCCGACTCGGAGTGAGGCTGTGAGGAGGGCGCACCCCGCCACCGCTGGCCCGGAAGATGGAGGAGGGCAGGCGGCCTCAGAGCTGGAAGAGGAGAAGGCGGCTGCTCCCCTCGAGCCTCGAGAAGTAACGCAGCGCGGCGAGGCCGTCGGGGCTCGTGCCCGCCGGAGCTGCAGAGCAACGGACTTACATCATGTAAGCTACGAACCCTGTCACACTGGCCGCGGGAGAAGGAGACTGTGAGCCACAAGTTCTTGCCGAGCACCTGTCCCCGGGCTGTGTGTCTGGGCTGCGGGTCACAGCGCTGAAGACGCCGCGCCTGCTCCCCCGGAACCCATGTTCGGTGGGGGGGCCAGCAGCGAACAAATGAACCAGTGGATGTGTAGTATGTGAGTGGTGCCAATGCTCTGAATGGTTAGCCTGAGAGAAGGGGCGCAGGCACTGCTTCTGGGGCGTGATCACAGGAGACCTCCGGAGGGGGAGGGGTGGGGGGAGGTAGAAGGGGAGG
>NW_027529596.1:1966229-1985739 GCF_008692635.1 Crocuta crocuta
CTCTCAGTTGAGGATGCTGTGAACTGAGGACAGGGTGAAAAGCACAGTTGGGGCACCAACCAGGCAGAGGCATCTGGGAAGGCTCCCAGGAGGAGGCACTGACCTGGCCACCCGCTGAGGGAGCGAGCGAGGGAGGCGTGTGTGTGTGAAGGCAGCAAGGCCAGCGGCACCTCAGGAAGCACACGGACGCCCTAAGCCTGGTGCGGGGCTTAAAGTGTGAGGGGTGAGAGGAGGCTGAGGGAAAAGGGCCCTGTAAGCCGGGACCGGTTCTAAGGGCCACGCAGTCATAGGAGGGTTTTAAGCAAAACCACTGGACACTCTGATGATCCCTGTGGCTGGGGACAAGAGCCCAGTTAGGAGGTTGTGGCCGGCGTGATAAAAGGGGACGTGAGCGCGAACTCACTCAGCCACTGCTGCCCATGGGGCCTCTGTCCAGGTCTGGATGCGTCAGGGGGCCCAGGAGGGGTGTTTGGAGAGGCTGAGTGTGGAGAACAGTGGGCGGGGTGGGAAGGGGGCCTGACAAATGTCAGGGGACAATGGCCGGGGGCAGTGGCCAGGATGAAAGCAAGTGTGGTGACGGGGCCCGAGGGAGTCTGCAGTCACGAAGGACAGCTGTTAGGTGTCTAGCGTTATCTGGACCTTCCTGCAATCTGGACCTCGAGTAAAGGCTAGAGTGCAAGCAGCAGCCTTTTATTCGTGCTTTCTTAACAGGTGAGAATCCAAAGTGTCTACAGCCCACCTTTCGTGGGTAAAGGAATAGCGTTGCGACGCAGAGTCCGCGGGCTCACCCACTCAGGAGATGTAAACAAGCCCTTACTACACGGCAGGCCCTCGGCCACACCCCAGGGGTTTGTGGGCGAGCTGGCTGACGGGGCGCTGAGGGTTACTGGCCTTGCAGGAGAGCGAGGACCAGGACTTCGCAGGGGCAGCGAACAGGGCCCAGAGGTGACGGTGAGCAAGACGTCCATCTGGGAGTTGGTGGCTGTCTTTGGGATGGCTTTACAGCCACAGGGCCGGAGCCAGCTTTCTGCTGACCTCAGGAGTAGGCCAGACTAGGGTGCATGCTGTCCTGCACTGGGATGGGGCCGTGGGGACAGGTCTCAAAAGCAATTTGGGAGACAGGATTACAAAGCAGGATGGGTGACTGACCAGGTGGTGCGGGGAGGAGTCAGGATCCTGCCCAGGNTGGGCCCCAAGTGTCTGCTGGGGATTTCTGGAGCCCGACAGATCTCGGATTGAAACCTGGCTCCTGCTACAGGGTGAAGGTGAGATGCAGAGGAGGCTGGGGTGAGGAGGTGGCGTCCAGGCCGGGCTCAGCCGCCGCCGTCTTCTCTCCTCCCGCCGGCCGGGAGCGAGGGCCAAGGAGCAGAGCCTGCCCAGCCTTGCCTGTCAGGCAGCCTCTGAACAGCTCAGCTTTTTGTTTTTGTTTTTGTTTATAGTTTGTAGGCCAAAGGGAAGTGTTTAACAGAACGGACTCTGCAGAGCTGGCAGGGGTGATTCGGTGGGTTTCCCCCACCGAGGGCGACAAATCAACCTACAATCCACAACTCTTCGGGGAGTTCGATCGTGCCCTGTCCTGTGCCCTCTCACACTGCTTAGTCCCATTTCACTGAGAGCCCCGCTCAGTCTGAGGCCCAGGGTGGGGCCCAGGGAGCCACCCCGGGAACCTGCGGCCACTGGATGCCCGGCATGGGTACCTAACTAGGAGCCGCTTCTGCTTCCCGGGTGAGAGTGGCACCGAGCATGTGTCCTGGGGCCTGGGACATTTGTCCTTCAGGCCACAGCAGAAAGCTGAGACCTGCCTTCTAAGATTAGAACAAGTCACCCAAGGACCTGGGCCTGCCTCCCGGTCAGCTGCAGCCTCTCCTGTTACAGCCGCTCCCCTGCGCTCCCCTCCTCCCTCCAAGTCTGGGTGGGGCTGGACTCTCAGCAGGGAGCCCCTCGGGACACTCTGCAGGCGGGGTCACCCTGGGCCAGGTCCTCGGCCCCCTCCTCTGGTTTTCCCACCTCTTGGACTCATTCATTCATTCATCCATCCATCCATCCATCCTTCCTGTCCCTCCAGGCCCTGGGCCAGGATAGAACAATAAACACAAAAAAGATGACACTAGTTCTTCCATAATGGAAGCTTCGGTCTAGTGAGGGAAGTGCGTTCAACAGTCATCATTATTGTTACCCCAGCTTATTGTTCATTAGGGCGGAGAATGAAACTGAGGGAAAGGACATCGAGAGCAAGTGACAAAGGGACCTGACCCAACAATCATGTTTAAACTGAGATCTGAAAAATAAGCAGAAGGGATGTGAGTGAGATGCGGTGGGGAGGGGAGGGGGTAGCCAAGAGCATTCCAAGGAGAGCTGACGCAAAGGCCAAGAAATGAGAAGAACAGGTGTTTGGGGTAATGAAAGGAGGCTGGAACTCGGAGAGCTTATCAAATACCCACCGGTTTGCAAGATTGTCTCCTTCTGCTGTAATCTCTGAGCACAGGGACCATATCTTATTCATGTCCCCATCCCCCAGCCCATTGCCTGGCCCATAGTGAGTGCTCGAGAAATGCCAGTAAATGAATGAGTGAAGAAATGAATGACGCGCAGTACTAGCCAACCCCGCTGGGCTGACATTGTGAAAGCTTGATAAATATAGATCAGGACCTTGGAGTGAAAATGGAAACAAAGTGTCAGCGAGGGTTGGCTCTGGGCATACCAGACCTGAAAATTTTCATTAAGGCTCCTTGACTCACCCAAGGTCACTGGACTCCTAACTGGAGGGCAAGGAATGAGGTCTTTCTTGCCCAGTCAAATACTTAGCAGTCTGAGCCTCCGATCTCTATTTGGAGCCGGGCGATCCATTTTAATTTCATGTTCCCATCCCTGGCATCTGTTGTCCCCAGTTTTAAGAACCCAACCTACCCTAAAACATGACCTATCTAAAACATACTTAAAAATCTACATCTTTATCTAGAGTGGTTGAATCCTTGTGCTGGCTTGTTGATATTTTCAGATGTGTTTCATCAAGAAGCAAACTGAGGCAAAGGGAAGCACGGGTCCCCTACCAAAGTAGAATGGTGTCTGCCCCAATGGATCTGAGGCCCAAGGCTCCGCCCTGACGTCTGCCACTGTCCTCCATGCCTTTGCTGCCCAGGCCGCTCTGTGCAGGAAGAAGCCTGCAATCTCTGGTGCATCAAAGAGGCCCCATGCATGGGAACAGGCTCTACCTGCCCTAGAAGCCTACTCAGCGGTGAGGGGGCCGGAGGGGTCTTGAAGCTGTTATTTATTTATCTTTCCCATCTCGTCTTGCCGCATCCTTCAAAGAAGAGAAAAGAGAATTTCCTTGCCCGAGTTGAGTTGCTTCACTTGAAAGGTCTATTGGGTTTTGTAGAGCAAACCTGCTGGCTTTCTTGGCCTGCGAAGGGGAGACCGGAAGGGGGGGGGAGTTTGGCCTTCGGCCTGCAGAGGCTGGCCAATGGCCAGACCCCCCCTTTCTCCTCTGCCCTTCGCTCCATCTGCTCCCCTGGGGCCTGGGGCTGATTCGCCGTGGGAGCGGCCCTTCCAGGTGCTGCCTGACAGCATTCCAGGGCGGGAATGACCGCAGACCTGCGAGCAGTGACTGCAGGGCCACTGGGTCCCCATGGTACCCAACATTATCAACCCTAGCGTGATTTATCCACACCGACAACCATTGCTCAAATCTCTCTCTAGAAACTGGTTTTGACTTAGTAATAGCAGTAATAAAGCAGCTAATATACTGAATGTTTATCATGCCGAGTGTTGCGTTAAGCTTATCTCCTTCAAGTCTCACGCCATCCCTGGGACACGGGTTTCCAAATCACCTCCCAATTTGCTGATGGGAAAACAGACAGAGAGCCCCAGTTACTGGCCGGGTACTGCACGGCTACCCGCCACAGGTCTGCCATCCACATGCACACGGTCTACTGAAGCCCGCGTCCTAACCACAGTACCACGCAGCCTCCAGCAGAAAAGCATTTGGGAGTTCACATTTTGGGATTAAAAAGTACTATTGAATTCAGTAATAATAAGACAAACAACTCCCCCCCCCCCCAAAATGGGCAAAATATTTGAACAGACACTTCACCAAAAAAGATACATGAGTGGTTAATAAGCACGTTAATGAGTAGGTAAATGCAAATTAAAACTGCAAAGAGACAACTACACACGCACAAGATGGCTCAGATGCACCAAATTGACAAGACCAGATGTCGGTGGGGCTACAGAGCAACTGGAACGCTCTTCCCATTGGTGGGAACGCTACACGGATAGCCACTTAGAAAAACATTTTAGCAGCTTCCCATCAAGTTAAACACACACTAACCTAAGAGCAATGAAAGCATAACTCTATGTAAAAACTCATATGTAAATATTTAGAGCAGTTTTACTATTAATAGCCCAGATCTAGAAACAACCCAGATGCCCATCAACTGGTGAGGGGGTAAACAAGAATACTGTGTTATACTGGTATTATAGACTACTACTTAGCAAAAAATGAATGAACCAGTGCTACACACAACAACATGGGTGAATCCTGAAAGCATTATGCCAAATGAAAGAAGTCAGACACAAAATACTACCAGTATGATTCCACTTACATAATCTTTTTAAAAGGCAAACGCTATAATTACAGCAGATCGCTGATTGCCCAGGACCCGGAGTAGGGAGGGGGGATCGACTACAAAGGTACAAGGGAATTTTTGAAGAGACGGAAATGTTCTATCCCTCAATTGTGATTTATAACTTGTGGTGGGGAGAACATGACTGTACACAGCTGTCAATACTCATCAATTTGTACACTTAAAATAGGTGCATTTTATTGTGTATAGATTTTACCTTACGAATGTGATAAACATTTAAAAGATTTTAAAAAGTGCTCATCAAATTAAACATTTTTAAAACTTTACCTGCATGATATGTCCTTTCATTTGCCCCGGGGCTAGGGGCCCCAGCCTAGTGCCAGGATGCCAGTCCCATGGGCCCAATGGCACTGGCAAGATGGCGCCACGGCTGCAAGAGGTTGGCAGCCCTCGGCAGCCTCTAGCAGCAGCCACATCCGGCCATTCCTGTCCAGCCCAGGGCAGCTGCCAGCACTCGTGAAGCAAGAATGGTGAAGAAGGCACGGAATTTGAAGCCTGCAAAGGCCAGGTTTTTTGCTTTTTGTTTTTTTTACCATTCACGGGTGGTGGAATCTCGAGCAATTGACTTCTTTGCTCAGAGTCTCATCTATAAAATGTGGATAATAACAGCCCCTATGGGGTCATGGGGATGCTGAGAGTTAGTGTTCAAATCCAAATCCTGCCTCTTACAAGATCTATGGTCTTAGGCAAGACTCTTAACTTTGCTGAGCCTCAGTTTCCCCACTTGTAAAATAAGACTTTTACCAGCACTTGTCTCATCTGATTCCATTATTCGGGCTGTAAAGCCCAAATGAGATAATGCACATAATGCCTGGCACATAACAAGGTTTCCCTCACATGTTAGCCATTGTCGTTGTCGTTTAAGGTGCCGACTGCCACGCGCAGGTGCTCGCTGGGACGTGGGCTCCCTTGCCCTCCTTGCAGGGCTGCTGGGCTGCCGCCAGTTGGTCTTAAAAGACCTGCAGGGACGGGCAGCGACCCGCCACGTCCTTCATTCTCATCCTGCAGAACAAGTTGGCGGAGCAGGTGGGCTGGCACTGCCTCTTAGTGTCCGAGGACTTTGCACACGGGACTCTTCCTAATCACACCAACGAGCGGACTGACCACCTGCAGTGCGATTCTGGACTCCGGCCACAAGCAGCCTCACTCACGGCAGGCCGTCCGCGTGCTGGGTCACGTGCCTGTCGAGTGGGGCACTGGGGGCCGACCAGCCCGCAGAGGGAGGGCTGCTCGGGCTTCTGTAGGCGGGGAAGGGTCTTGCCTTTCACCCAGCAACCCCCGCCCCCCCCGCACCCTGAAGGGCCCTAAAAGGACAAGGCCCCATGGCCAGGGAGTGAGGGCCGTGCCTGCCCCTGCAGGTACAAGTCTGATCAGGAGAGTTTCTCAAGTGGGAGCAGGAGCCCTCGGGGCTGCTGTGGGTGAGTGGCCTGAGCCATTGGGTCCACATGGAGCCGGGGTGGGAAGAAGGGGTTAAGTTCTTGGGCAGACATGCTCGGTCCTGCAGCAGGGAAGAACCATGTGAGTTATTTCGAGAGTTGAGCAGCCTGGGGGCGGGGAGGCCACTGACCCAGCAGTCAGGGGAGCCTTGTGAACTCTCCGCCCTTCCGTTTCCTCATCTGTGAAATGAGGGGCTCGCTAAGGCCCCTAGAGCCACCTCACTCTATTTTCTCACGCTCACATCACGCCGAAGAAAACATCTTTCTGGTGGAGATGGAAACGGAGGTGCAGGCAGAATCGGAGCACGCTTGGCCGGGAAGCTCAGGGACCCCAAGGAAATGCAGTGGTTGAGCCCGGACCCCTTTACACACAGCTCTTCTCCTCCGCCCTGCAAAGGGGAGTCTAAGAATGGGGCCCTTTCCCATTCTCACACCGGAAATCAAACGGGTAGTGTGATGTAAGCCCTTCGTTCCAAATTTAGCAAACTGGGTCCAGTGATTCTTTCGGGAAGAAGAGTTTTAGAACAGCGCGCCGGCATGGCTCAATAGCCTCGGGAGCGTTTAGCACTTAAAGAGAAAGTGGGTGAAAAACCCAGCCACAAAGAACAATGACCAACTTGGGTCCAGGGCCAGGAGGCCGGACACGTGCACCTGTGCGCTGCCCCAGGTGGGGAAAGAACACCCCTCACTCCGGTTTCCTTTTAAAGTCTACTCACTGGGGAAGCCTTACAAAGAGGTGACGGCAGGTGTGGTTTTCTCTCATTCACACCCCTGGGCATGTTTGCTCTCTGCACACCAGGGGCAGGCACAGCCTCGAGGTGTGAGGCGGGAAGGGTTGAGGCAGGGACCAGGGCTCTAAGAATTCATGGGCCTGCAGGGAAGCTGGGGGTGGGGTGCACCCTGGGGATGGGCGACTCTCTGGGGCCCCGTGCGAAGGAGGAGGGATCTTTTCCACAGGGGGCTCCCAGGTTCTGGGCAGGAGTTTGTCACAGGAGACCCAGGTATGTGGTGAGCACACAGATACCCTGACCCCAGCCCAGGAAGCAATGAGTTCGCGCCCGGCCCGCCCTCCACCGCCTGCACACGGGGACTCTCTCCCGACACCAGCCAGTCTGTTCTTCGACTATCAGGCAGATGACTCACAGATGATTTGGTTTTTCTTAATGTTTATTTATTTTTGAGAGAGAGAGAGAGAGAGCAAGTGTAAGTGGGGGAGGGGCAGAGAGAGAGAGGGAGACACAGAATCTGAAGCAGCTCCAGGCTCTGAGCTGTCAGCACAGAGCCTGACACGGGGCTTGAACCCACGAACCGCGAGATCATGACCTGAGCCAAAGTCGGACGTTTAATCGACGGAGCCCCCCAGGCGCCCCTGATTTGGTTTCTCTTATCGACAATGGAGCTGTGGACATACCAGGCAATACTTAATCCCATCATACCCTGTCCCCCACCCCCAGACCTACTAAATGCCTCCAGGAAGCCCGGGATGGCCTTTGCTATGGCTTTTCCGGGAGAGGAGGCTCCACTCTCAGTGGCTTCTAGGTCCCTTCACACACAGAGGATCTGGGAGTGCGAAAGGACCTCCCTAACGCCCACAGAGAGCAGAGGGGGAACGGTGCTTATTTCCACCTCCGCGTCAGCACAGTGCTGTAATGAGGTCAGACGGGCCCAGCCAGCCTACTGTCCAAGTTTGGGCTGGTGAAGTGCAGTGTGAGGGCCCAGAGTCCAAAGGGGAGGCGAGTCCCGGATCTGTCCCTCTCAGCGGGGACCTGTCTCCTCTCGGAATCATTGCCTCGTCTGTAAAATGAGGATGATACTTGTCACATAGGGTCATTATCAAGATGAAATAAAATGTGTGTGGGAAGTGTCTTACAAGCCAAAAGTTATTATTCCTACTTTCCACCAATTTTACTTCATATCATCAAGAACTGTTCCTTGGGTTAGAACCTGCTTGGTCATTGAGACATTTAAGTTAAGCAGGGACTTCTCCATAGGTTCATCACTGCAGGTATTTCAAGGGCAAGCAAGATTTAAAAAGATTCAATATTTCCACAGAGTCATGGCTAAACCTCATTTTAGTAAAGGCTAGAGAAAGTTCCCGAAAAACCAAAGCAATCAGATGGCCAACAGACACATGAAAAGATGCCTGACATCACTCAACAGCCGGGAAATACAAATCAAACCTACAATGAGATGTCACCTCATACTTGTCAGAATGGCTAAAATCAAAAACATGAGAAACAAGACGTGTTGGCGAGGAGGTGAGAAAAAGGAACCCTCTCACACTGTTGGTGGTAATGCAGGCCTGTGCAGTCTCTGTGGAAAACACTATGGTGGGTTCCTCACAAAATTAAAAATAGAATTACCATATGATCCAGTCATTTCGCTACTGGCTATTTACCCAAAGAAAACAACAACAAAAAAAAACAAACTAACTCAAACAGATATACGCACTCCCATGTTGATTTCAGCCTTGTTTATAATAGCCAAATTAGGGAACCAACCCAAGTGTCTGTCCATAGATGAATGGATAAAGAAGATGTGGTATATATATATATCTATATATAATGGAATATTGTTTTTTTACTGGGCCATAAAAAAGAATGAGATCGTGCATTCGCAACAACATGGATGGATCTAGGGGGATATTATGCTAAGTGAAATAAGTCAGTCAGAGAAAGACAGATACCATATGATTTCACTCATATGTGGAGTAAGAAACAAACCAAATGAACAAGAAAACAAGATGAACAACCAACCAGACGCCCAACTACAGAGAACAAACTGGTGGCTACGAGAGGGGCGGTGGGTGGGGGTGGGTGAAATAGGCGACGAGGATTAAGAAGCGCACTTGTCATGATGAGCACTGAATGATGCACAGACTTGTTAAATCACTGGACTGTCCACCTGAAACTAATGTAACACCGTGTATTAACGACATTGGAATCCAAATAAAAAAATAAAAAGCAATCAGTCACAACTTGGTTTGGTGAGAGACATTCAGTCATGGTCCCTGCTCTGTTGAGTTCAGTTGGGGGAAATGTGAAACAAACGTAAATAAGGAGCGAGTTACGAAGAAGACGGCACAGAAGTCGTATCCATGGGGCATGACTACTGGCCCCGAGGAATAGCACAGGCTCTAAGTGCTGCTGCATCTGAGGACCCAGGAGGGAGACACCACGGGGTAAGGCCAGGGGTAAGACTGGATCGGAAGGTGGGTACAGAGAGTGCTCTGCAGCCTCTGCTCCTTATGTGACTGTGGGCAGGCAGCTTCGCCTCCTTCAGGCTCAGGAACCTCGTCTGTAAGTGAGGACGGCAGGATTTACATCATAGTCTCGTCTAAGATTCAAAGGAGAGCATGTATACAGTGCTTCGCACTGGGTTTGGCACATAATAAATGCTCAGTAAGTGTAGGCTATTATTAAACAGGAAGCCAAAGTACTGAGAATTTATCCTGAATCCATCGGGATTCCATCAGGGAATTTAAAGAAAAAAACATTTGTCCCGAATTCTCGCGATGCAAACCACACTGCAAAGAGGCACTCAGGCGGCCCACAAGGGTGCAGACAGCCTTCTGGAGAAAAGGCTGGGTGTCCAGGGAAGGGTGCGCAACCGGCTCAGGCGGCAGGAAGGAATCCTGTGACCTTGGAGGCCCCGGAGCGAGGGTATGGACAGTTCAGGGACATTCCACAATTATCCTGCCAGCAGGACGGACAAAATATAAAAGAGAGCTGGAAAAATGGAAGGAAAAATCTCATTTAAGGAGCCAAGTGAGGAGGGGGCTCACAGGGGCGGGAAGAGAAGACAGAGCCTAAGAGCTGGAGACAGAAAAACTCCAGACTGGTATCAGCTATAGGATCTGGCCAGAGAATAGACACGTGGTCTGAGGGGAGCCTGGAATAACAGTTCCCAGCATGCTTTGCTGAGTTCCCACGCCTGGCTCTGGGGTTCATGACATTTTTTTTAAATTGATAGTCTTTTCTCTTTAAGAAAAGAATTTCTTTTAATGTTTAGAGAGCAGGGAGGGGCAGAGAGAGAGGGAGACACAGAATCCAAAGCAGTCTCCGGGCTCTGAGCTGTCAGCACCAGAGCCTGACGCGGGGCTCGAACTCATGAACCGTGAGATCATGACCTGAGCTGAAGTCAGATGCTTAACTGACTGAGCCCCCAGGTGCCCTGGGATTCATGACTTTTAGAAGGCACTGAGATGAGTTAGCTGAAGCATAGGACTCAACAGCAGAGTACAGGATAAAAGAGTGTTAAAATGAAGTAGTTCCCTTTTTTCACTACGGCAGAAATCCTAAAACATACTGTAAATGAAGTAATGAGAAAACAACAGATCTGAAAAAGCGTCTGTAACAGATCAAAAGGAGACGGTGTCTGTTATGCTCTTACAAAATGACAAGAACAATGTAGCACAAAGGATATAAATAAGCAATTCACAGACAAAGCAGATGCTCAAACTCATGAGTGGCCAAAGAAATAGAAGTTAAATTAACCCTAAGTTTATCAGACCAGTCATGGGGTCGTGGGGGCAGGCAGGAGGGGAGAGAAATAGTTATTGCTGTTTGGGAAATGGGAATAAGGAACCATCAGACGTTGCTGGAGGAAATGTGAGTTCTTACAGCCGTTGGGGAAAGCTGTCTATCAATACTATTAGGTTAGATTATACGAACCTTGCACCTCAGCCCCGTGCTCCTGAGAACGTACTCCATGAGCATGAAAGGCCCAGCATAGGAGGACCCGGAGTCTGATTGCAGCAAAACAATGGGAACAGAGCAAATACCCAGAAAGAGGGAAATGGTTTATGGTCCATCCACATAATGGGTTATTATGAGACCCTTAAAAAGAATGAATTAGAGCACTCCAAACTTCCACGAAAAATTGTAAAGTGAGAACAGTAAGATGCACAGAAGGCTGTACAACACGGCTCCAGTTTTATAAAGCAACGACTAAGCGACCCGTCTCCCTACGTGTGCGCGTGTGTGTGTGTGTGTGTATCTACATGAGTGTGTTTGTGTAACGTATATGCAATGATTTACATAGAATAGATACTTTTATCCTACAGAAAGGGGGATATGAGGTTTCTGGAGGCTGGGGTGGGGAGGAGGGAAGCTGAGTTAGAGGAGGCAAATCAAAAGGAAAGCACGGCCTGTAAAACCCCAGGGTGCTTACTATCATTTCAGTTATATCAAACTGTGTATGTGTATTTGAATGAGCAAGTTAGAACTGATTTCTAGGGTTGCCCAGGGTTGTTTTCTTTTTTTCTTTTTAATGTTTTTTTTTTTTTTCTAGGAGAGAGAGAGAGAGAGAGAGCGTGAGCAGGGGGGGGTCAGAGAGAGAGGGAGTCACAGACTGAAACAGGCTCCAGACTCCGAGCTGGCAGTCAGCACAGAGCCCAACGCGGGGTCCGAACCCACGAACCGCGAGATCATGACCTGAGCCAAAGTCGGTCGCTCAACCAACTAAGCCACCCAGGCGCCCCACCCAGGGTTGTTTTCAGAGGAAAGAAAGCAAGTTGCTGCGACGTACAACCGACTAAGCCACCCAGGCGCCCCGCCCAGGGTTGTTTTCAGAGGAAAGAAAGCAAGTTGCTGCGACGTATAATAAGGTAAACATAATGAAACAAAAATGCTTACACACCGAAATGAGACTTTTAAACTCTACTCCCCAAATCGTTCAGGAAGGGAAGGTATGGTTGGCACAGGAGAACAAATACCTGAAAGCGGCTCCGGAGTGAGCTGTCAGTCCTCTCAAAATGTCAAACCAGGGCCCGAGTGTCAGCGGACGGGACACAAATACCCCGAGGGGAGGAGAAGGGGGAGATGAAGTTAAAAATTCCGTTGGTATCGAATATGAGCCGGTGATCAAAAAGAATGTAATCTTGTCATTTGCAACAACATGGAAGGAACTGGAGAATATTATGTTAAGCGAAATAAGTCAGAGAAAGACAAATATATGATTTCACTCACACGTGGAATTTAAGAAACAAAACAGATGAACATAGGGAAGGGAAGGAAAAGGAAGATAAAAACAGAGAGGGAGGCAAACCATAGATTCTTCAATACAGAGAACAAACTGAGGGGTGCTGGAGGCGAGGTGGGTGGGGGGCTGGGCTAAATGGGATGATGGGCATTAAGGAGGGCACTTGTTGGGATGAGTACTGGGTGTTACATGTTAAGTGATGAGTCACTGGGTTCTACTCCTGAAACCAATATTACACTGTCTGGTAACTAACTTGGATTTAAAGAAATGCATTTAAAGAAAAAGAAGCTGTGTCAGTATCATGAATTTTGACTTCAAGTTATATTACAAAGCTGTAGTAATCAACGCAATGTGGTACTGGCACAAAACAGACGCACAGATCAATGGAACAGAGTATGAGACCCAGAAATAAACTCACAGCTATATGATCAATTAGTGTTAGACAAAGCAGGCAATGGGAAAAGGACAGTCTCTTCAACAAATGGTGCTGGGAAAACCGGTCAGCTACACGCAAAAGAAAGAAGCTGGACCCCTTTCTCACACCATACACACAAATAAATTCAAAATGGATTAAAGACCTAAATAGGAGACCTGAAACCATAAAAATCCCAGAAGAGATCACAGGCAGTAAGGTCTCTGACACTCCCACCACAACATCATTCTAGATACGTCATCAACACGGAAAGCTTTAGCACAGTGAAGGAAACAATCAACAAAACTAAAAGGAAATCTATAGAACGGGAGATGTTTGCAAGCGACATGTCCAATAACGGGTCGGTATCCAAAATATATAAAAAACGGATACAACTCATCAATCAAAAACAAACAATCCAATTAAAAATGGGCAGAAGACATGAACAGACATTTCTCCAAAGAAGACATACGGATGGCTAATGGATGTTCAACAAGATGTTCAACATCACTGATCATCAGGGAAACGCAACTCAAACCACGAAGAGCTATCACTTCACACTTTTTTGTTTTTTTTACCTTCATGTGTATTTACTTAGGAAAAGTTAAAAACATCTAGATGGATATCAAGAGTAAAACAAAAGGAAAAAAAAACCACTTTGTCTTTAAAGACATGATTGCTTTCAATCACATACATGATAGTAATCATTGCATACATGCTGTTTTCCACCGGTTATTTCACACTTCACACTTCACACACACCATTAGTCGGAATGGCTAAAATCAACACAAGAAACAACAGGTGTTAGCGAGGATGTGGAGAAAGAGGAATCTTCTTGTACTGTTGGTGGGGATACAAACTGGTGTGGCCACCGTGGAGAACAGTAGAGAGGTTCCTCAAAAAGTTAAATATACAACTACTCTGTGATCCAGCAATCACACTACTAGGTATTTACCCAAAGAATACAAAAATACGAATTCAAAGGGATGCAGGCACCCCAACGTTTGTGCCAGCATTATTCACCATAGGCAAATTATGGCAGCGGTTCAAGCGTTCATCGATAGACAAATGAATAAAGAACATATGGAACATATACACAATGGAACATTATTCAGCCATAAAAAGAATCAAATCTTGCCATTTGCAACAACATGGATAGAGCTAGGAGTATAACGCTAAGTGAAATAAGTCAGAGAAAGACAAATACAATATGATTTCACTCACTGTGGAATTTAAGAAACGAACGAGCAAAGGGAAAAAAAGAGAAAGAGACAAACCAAGAAACAGACTCCTAACTATAGAGGATGAACTGGTGGTTAGCAGAGGGGAGGTGGGTGGGGGCTGGGTGAAATAGGTGATGGGGATTAAGGAGGGCATCTGTCATGATGAACACCGGGATGGAGTTGCTAGCATGGAGTTGCTGAATCACTATATTGTAGACCTGAAAAAAAAAATAACTACTCGCTCTGGCCCACTGCCTTCATGGCTCACACGGAGTCATTTTTCAGATCATTCAAATGATTTGATTTTTCAAGAGAAGACTAAAATCCTGACTTGTAAGTATAATCTATTGCTTTTGGGTTTTTCTTAATGTTTATTTTTGAGGGGGGGGAGCGGGGGAGGGGCAGAGAGAGAGGGAGACAGAATCTAAAGTAGGCTCCAGACTCTGAGCTGTCAGCCCAGAGCCTGACTCCGGGCTCGAACTCGTGAACCACAAGATCATGACCTGAGCCAAAGTCGGGCGTTTAACTGACTGAGCTACCCAGATGCTCCTTGGTTTCGTTTCTAATAAAAAAACAAAAACAAAAACAAAACAAGGAAAACTTCACGGGGGACAAAATGTCTGCCTGCAGCACGTGATCTGGAAGTTTGCTACTTCTGATTTATGGAAAGAATGTTTACTCTATTTGGCCCGTTTTCCTGGATAATCCCAGGAGCTATCTTTTGGTTTCATAGGTGAATTTATTTTTAATTGTTAAGTGTATTTCACTGATTCATTGCTCTTAATATTAAATAACATCACAGACATTATTACCTCCTCATCGGATTCTAAGGGGGATGGAGGTGAACTCCAGACAGGAAGAGGGAGGGTCCCGGGCTTGAGTTCCGCTCCTGCCCTTCAGCAGAGCCTAGACCCCTTAACCAATCTAAGCGTTAGTCTCCTAATCAGGAAAATGGAGCAGAAACACGCAACTCACAGAATGGCTGTGAAGGTTTTAAAGGATTAGCTGTGTAATAAAAGCGCTCCCTAAATTTGCCCCATTCCTTGTGAGGCACACAGGAGGCTTCACGAGCTCATGTATATTGTGAAACAGAGGAGTTGAGAGAGCTCATGTTGCTCTACTGAGGGTTTCTTCGCTTAAAAGGGCTTCCCATATCCAAAAGGCTTCCGTGATGTTTTTCCAGAAGTTTTATTTTATGTGTAACTTTTTGGGGCAAAAATAAACAAATACTCTGCCTTTTCCATAGCTGTTCTCCAGGGCTATCATAACAGCTGGGAGGTGGGAGGGCCATCCCACAAAGAAGAAATAAGGGGAACGGTTCTCCTGGAGCTGCGGAGCTGCGCTGTCACCAAGGCCACAGCAGCCAGGGACTCAACCACCAGAGGTCTGCCGGAGACAGAGACTTCCGGCTCTCCAGCCCCCCACCCCCACCCCCGCTGGCACCTCTCACCAGGTGGAATTAGGTGCCAGGCCCGCTCGCTGCACGGCCGAATGGTGGCCAGCACCCAGTGGGCTGTGGACGGACCGTGTGTGCGCCTCACTTTGCCCAGAGGGGATCTGAGGTGGCACACGCGGGGCCCGAAGCAGGGAGACTTTGGAAACCTCAGGAACAAAGCTGATTATGTCATGGGCTCTGTTCTTTCTGACGGCACCGCCATAGGAAACACCTGTGGACAGCAGGAAACCGGGATTAAAAATATCTGCCCGATCCCTAAAAAATAAATAAAAGAGGAGAGTCAAACGGTCTCTCTTCATCACAGGGAAAACAGGGCAGTATCTGGTTTGAGCCATTTCCTCTCTGCAAACCACTCCCTCCCGTGGGCCGCCCTCCCCAGGCAGAGATGTACCGGGGCCACATGCTTCAACAGCCCGAGACGCCCGGATGCCTGGGGTGGCTGTTGGAGAAGGTCCCCGAGCGGGTTCCAAGTCACCACGCTTGAGGTTTCTTTCGCAGGAGCGGGGGACTGAGGAAGCTGAGCTCATTTCCTTGGCGAGAGGTGTAGCCTCCATCTAGTTTTGGAAACAAGGGGCCCCTGTGCTGCCCCCCGACAGTTTCCCAACCCCTGGGAGCCGGTCTCTGGGAGCCCTGAAGGTTGGCGATAATCGCTGGCTCCCTGAGCACAGGGCAGACTTGCAGATGGCGGCATCAGGAAACATGGGATTTACGGTCTTCAATTCATACTGTATTTCCGGTCTGGCCCCGTCATTCTCACAGTGGTCGCTGCGCCTAAAGGCCCCCATCACCTCTCCTCTGATTGTGGAGACTGACATGGTCACCTGACTTATTTGCCTCTGGTCTTCTCCCTCCTGTCCACGTTCCCCTCTGATCCCCAAACAATCTAGACATAAAGTCTCTCTGATCAGGTCTTTGCTTGGCTTACCTCCTCTATAGTCCCTACTACACAATCAAATTGTCTTAGTAGAGACTATGAGGCCCCTGGTGACACTTTCTCAGTGATAACCGCCAATACTTAGTTTGCATTTACCATGTGCCAAGAATACTCCCCTGTGCTCAACAGAGATGATCTCATTTGGTCAACCACCAGCCAGCCAGCCACGCATTATGACCATCACGGTGTTGAGGGCAGGATCGGAGCTCAGAGAGGCCACATGGCTGGCTGACGATGACAGAGCTGTGACGGAGCCGGGACCCCAGCCCTGGCCATCGAGCTCCACACCCCGCTCTTCCCACCAAGCCTCACTCCCGCAGCGCCCAGGTGCTCCACGGGCTTTCATGCCTCTGTGTCATCGTCCATGCTGCTCCTCTACCTCAAAAGCCTTCATCTCTGTGCCCTCCACCTGGACAGCTCTTCTTTATCCAAGACCCAGGTTCTTGCTTCCTCCAAGAAGCCTTCAAGGACCTCTCCCATAGCACCTCCCTGGCTGCAGTGACCTCTGGTCCCTCTCACCAGTGTGACTCCCCTTGAAGGCCTGTATCATCGACTTTCGCTGGCCTTCCCCCACTCCCAGCAGAGTGGCCAATTCGCACTAGGTGTGCAATGAATACGTACTGGTTTGGAGACCCCAGCCACTGGATAAAGACTGGGGCTCTGGTTTCTGGACCAAGTCTCTGGGCCTCGGACTCTCCATCTGTTAGAAAAGACCAGCCATCTACTCAAGCTCCTCTCCTGTGGTCCTGGCGGGGGGCCCCGGGGCTCAACCTGCACCCCGGGCTGAAAACCACTGCTTTGGTCTGAAGAAGACTTAGCGGAGGCCAAGGCTACCAGAGCAGAAGCGGGCTGAGGGAGATCACACGACATGTGTACCCGTGTGAAATCTCTGTAAGACCAGCACCAGAAAGCAACTAACTCAGAAAAACTTCCAAAACTAAAGGGGAAAGTCCCCAAAGTTATCATCTGGGAAGGCACGGAACGTTGACAGTCAATAAGAAAATGCAAATTAACTTTAAGGTAACATCACACAACCGTTAGATTGGCAAAAAGTGTCGTAACGAGAAAAAGCCAGCGTTGCCAGGCTTATAGGGAAGTGGTTTCTTTAAAACTTGCTCTTAGCATATTACATATTGATTAATCGTGCCCTATCTGGAAACAATGGCCTGGGACTGTGTACCAGGAGCCCGAAAATGCTTTGCTCTATTTTTAGAGTGGACACTAAGGAAATGAAGAAAAATGCAGTTTATACAAAATTACCTACGGCACTGCTATAAAGGTGAAAAGTTAGAAACCGTCTGAATGCTAAATTTGAGAGTACAGTTGGAGTAAACCACAGAGCATAAAGGCAATAAAACACTACGCTCCCATTAAAAATGACAAGCACTCCACATTCCTAACATCTCCGTGTTTCTGGAACAGAAAGAAAACGAGGGCTGAGAAATTCACTGTCTTGTATCTTGTGCGCCGTGAGGAGACTCGCAGTCACACACACATAAATGGACAAAGACAGAAGTGAATTCCGAAGGACGGGCAACAAAACCGTAGTGTTGGTGAGCTTGAGGCTGCTCACAGGTTCCGTCACGAGAAGGCGTGTGTCCCCAGCGGGGCAGCGAGGGCTGCGTCTCCCTGTACGGAGGGCAGGCCTGGTGCCAGTGTGACAGCTGTCGGCGTCTGTACCTAGGCCTCGTGGCTGGAAATACGCTCCCGTGTCGGCCGTGGTGAGGTTTCAGCTTTAAAGGGGCCCAGTTCCTCTTAGACTCAACCCCTCTCCAGTCCAGATGATAAGGAGGGAATCACTGGAGAGTGAACAGAGACGGGAGCCTGGGTTGCGGGGGTAGGGCGCGGCCCTCCTGCGGGAACAGGCGCTGCTGTCTGTGTGAGAAGAAACGTCTGAGGCCCCCCACCCAGACGGGGGTGGAGGTGGGGGGGGGAGGAGAGCAGTCTGAGGCCCCCCCACCCAGACGGGGGTGGAGGTGGGGGGGGAGGAGAGCAGTCTGAGGCCCCCCCACCCAGACGGGGGTGGAGGTGGGGGGGGAGAGCAGCCTCCTCAGGAACAACCGGGAGACGGCCCCCAGCGGCCTCTTGACAGGACACAAAGGCAGCGGCCCACGTTCAGGCTGCCATGGGCCTGCAGGGCCTCACCCTTCGCCTTGGCCGGGCACACACGGCCTCCCACGCGCCCACATGGCGCAGTGCCTGGGGGGTAAGAGCCCCGCACCGGCTACAAAAACGGCCCGCAGGATGATGGGGAGGAGCGGTGAGGTTCCAGACAGAGGGACCAGCGCGAGCCAAGGCCTACCAGACAGGAAGCTGTGAGAAGTTTCCAGAAGGGCTGGAAAGTGCCACGGTCGCAGTCCACAGCACTGCGGTCTGCGCCGGCAGGGGAGGGGCCCAGACGGGGGCTGGGCCTGGGTGAGGGGAGCACGGGGAGCCAGGCAAGAACTGCCAGTGCAGGGTTCAGTGTGCCCGGTGCCCTCTTTCCAGGATGCGGCCCAGGGACAGGCCGGACGGAAGGAACAGAGCAGCCGGGCCTGGAGCGGAAGGTGGGCCCTGGGCTCAGAGGCCTGGGGGCTCATTCCCCCCCCCACACCACCCCCCCCGCGCTGGGGGCGGGAGCCCTGAGCTCCGCTATAACCTTCGCATTCTCACCCACGGCTGGAAGCGAGGCTCCGGGTCTGGGGGCTGTTTCTATGGGCTGCCTGCTGCCCCCCAGACTCATGTTGATGCCTTAACCCTCAGGACCTCAGAGGGAGACCATGTGGGGATAGGTCTTCAGAGAGAAAGTTAAGTTAGAACGAGGTCCTCAGGGTGGGTCCTCACCCAACGTGACGGGTGTCCTTCTAAGAAGACCACATCGGGAGACACCCTCACAGAGGGAGGCCCGCGCAGGCGCAGGGGCAGACGCAGGCCTCAGGACCGTGGCACGGCATTACCGCAGCCTCAGCCGACGAACACAGGCACTGGACCCCACCTGCGGAGGCCGCCGCCGAGGCTGCGCCCTGAGGTTCCCCTCACGCCAGCCCAGTGTGCACTGCTTGCTCACGGCATGAGGGGACTGGACTTTGCTAGAACTGTGGCTAGAACAGAGCTCCCGGCTGGGGTGAGGGGGGGCAGTGGTCCCTCTGGTATGGACCCCAGGCCCTTCCTCAGGACCTGGGGCCTCCAAGGCGGGCCCCAGGGGAGTCTGGTCAGAGACACCCACACACGTGAGAGTCCGGAAGTCCTGCCGACCCCCCGCTGCTTCCTCGTTGTGGCTCAAACACGGCTTCTGCCCCTGAGCAGTGACCTGGGCCGGGCCCACCCTGCTCTTTCATCTGTAACAGCTGCTCTGAGTTTCAAAGGCAAACCACAAAAGGAGGAGGAAGTAGAGCCCCAGGCAGAGGTGCACACCCTCTGGCTTCCCCCCACCTCACCCTCCACC
>NW_027529596.1:1985748-1995956 GCF_008692635.1 Crocuta crocuta
GCCCCCCCCCCAGACCCCAGAGCGCCTGCCTCTCTTTGAGGGACTAAGTCGTTTCCAGATACTTCTGTGTGTTTTCCAAAGCGCAGAGGTGACGTCACCCTGCCTCTGTGGGGTCTTCTGTAGCTTTTCCAAGTCCTTGACTCTGAACACACTGTCTCATTTGATCCTCCCAGGGAGCCAGGCACGGGCGGTGGCACCCCTGGAGAGCACCCCAAATCTGGTGCCACTGATCACAGCGATTCCGTCCAGAGCCCCGACCTCCCGCGCCACCGTGCCCGGCTTCTCCGGCTGCGTGCGACCCTCGCCGGGTTCTCCCCTCCCCCGCCCCGCACACGCAACACACAGTGCCCCTCACAGGCCCGGGACGCACAGGTGACACATTATGACACTCAGTCCCAGCCCAGGTCTGCCCTCTCTTCAAACGCTGTGGCCGCACCATTAGAGCCCAGGGGCCTGGAATGAGGCTGCTCCTTCCCTTAGTCTTCAGGGAGGCCTTTGGAGAAAGTTCGCGGCCCTGGGAGGAAGGGTGCCCCTCCCGCTCCCTCTGCCCCCGCAGTCCGTTCTGAAGCCGCTCGCCTGACCTCTAGTTCAGACGACTGACCAGCCCCTACAGGACCCCATGCTGCGTGCTCTCCCAGCCACAGCGAACTTTCTGAGATGCAGATCTGATCACAGGACCCCCTGCCCCCCATGGCTCTGAGAATAAAACCAGCAGTGGCACCAAGAGGCGGCTTGGGGGGCGCCAACGTGCTCCCCACGAGCTCATCAGCCTTGCCAAATAAACATCCAATTTGCTACTTCAAAAAGCGTGCGCTGCATTCGCACGCCCCTCAGGGCCCTCAGGGCCCCGCTCCGTGGGGACGTGGGGACGGGGAGCTGCGTGCCTGCGGACAGAGCCCGGGAGAGGCTCCTGGGGTCCCGCGCCCTTCTCTCCTGCCTGCTGCGTCCCAGCTAGGACACCCCCGCGCCGAGCCCGTCACCTCCTCCGGGGAAACCTCTCCTCCCTGCAGGTCACACCCTGATCTGTGTCCTGGACACACGCCTACTAGAATAGGTGGCCACGCGGTCGCAGGCACCTGTCGTCCTCCGCGCTTCCCTACGAGGCTGCAGGCCCCTTGAGGGCAGGGCCCAAGGTTCATTCCCCTTTGTGTCCGGAATCTCCACGCGGACCTGACACAGTGGGCGCTCATCGCATATTTCACTCAGCAAGCGGGACAGTGAGCTCTCTCCTCCCTAACCCAGACCACTCTTGCCCGTGACCATGAGGGGTGTCCTACAGGGCAGGTCCACTGCTCCTTAGAGGCCATCGCAAACCCCAGGGCCGTCTGCCCCCCGCGCTCGGCTGGGGACGGAGGCTCCCGTGTCCCACGCTCGTCCGCCCCTCCCTCTCGCCGGTGTGTCATTTCCCCTTATCTGCAGCTGTGCCAGCAGGAAGCGCCAGATTGTTGCTTCACTTCCCACGGTGCCCGCAGCCCCTCCCGCCCTCTCCCCTGCTCCTGCGGGCGGGTGTCCTGCGGGCGGGTGGGGAGCCCGCCGGAGGACCCGGGAGAACAGGGCTCGGCACCCACCACCGGCCGCTCTCGCCTCGCATTCCCTGCAATTCGTGCACACCAGGGTCAGTGAGCCTTGAAGGAAGGAAGGATGGATGCGGGCAATTTGGCGACGTTTACTGAGAGCCATAGAAACATTCATATTCTTTGACCTAATAATTCCACTCCTGGGAATTGCTTCCAAAGAAATAATTCAGAAGAACAACAAAAAAAAGATGCATGCGCTGTGTATAGCTATGTTATTTACAATAAGGAGAAAGTGAAAGCAAAATGCCATGTCCCAAAATAGAAAAGAACGATTAAGTAAATTATGGTATATTTGTATAACAGAATACCATCCAAACATTTAAAATGAAAATACGACTATGCAGAGCAAGGATATTGCCTTGGAAATAAGATGAAAAGATACAGGTTTGCATATACACTGATTACAATTTTCTAACAACCAAGTGTGTGGCTAAAAATAATAAAGACACAAAATTGGAAGTAGTTACATTACGTGGAATTGTCTTTTTCTCCCAGTTTTTTTTTTTTTAATGATAAAGGGGATTACAGTTGAGGATCAGAAAGGAGCAAGAAAAATAGTCATGTTAGGATGATGAATTTTTATAATTTTACCTTAAAATGTGTAATATTGGTTTAATAATAAAATAACACTTTATTTATTTTTAGAGAGAGAATGAGAGCAGGAGAGAGGAGGCAGAGGGAGAAGGGGAGAATCCTAAGCAGGCTTCACGCTCAGTGCGCAGCCCAGCACGGGGCTCCCCATGACCTTGGGAGCACAACCTGAGCGAAATCGAGAGTCAGACTCTCAATGGACTGAGCCACCCGGCGCCCCTAAAATAACATCTCAAAGCTAAAGTGAAAACCCCTGAACACAGCATCCTTGGGTTTCCTAAGGATGTTTTTGTCAGTTGTGGTTTTTGTGTTGCTTTACAAGTAATACAAGGGCACCCTCACCGAGGCCGTCCCGGAGCGCCGCAGGTCACGAATTCTGATGTGAGATCGCTAGCCTGGCTGCGCGAACCGCACTTAAAAGACCTTTGGCTACAGAATAAACAATTCTGCTCCCTCTCCCTCCATTCTCTCCCTCTTGACTACCACAATCCCTGCCCCAGGTCACAGCTGCGGGGTGACCAGGCCCCTGTGCCTTGAGCTTGAGAGACAGTTGGGGGAAGGAGGGTGGGATCCCGCAAAGGAGAGACCTAGAGAGGCCGCCCGTGCAGGACAGACACTCCAGGCCCTACATTGGTGGGGGTGGGGCACAGAGAGAAAGCCCGAGACGGGGTCTTTTTTTTTTCTGTGTTAGTTTATGTGAAGTTGATGGTCGCTTAAAACTCCCAGCCCTCTGGGGGCCTGAATAGCTCAGTAGGTTAAGCCTCTGACTCTTGGTTTCAGCTAAGGTGTGATCTCACTGTTCATGAGTTCGAGCCCCCTGTGGGGCTCTGCCATGACAGCGCGGAGCCTGCTTGTGATTCTCTGTCCCTCCTTCTGCCCTTCCTCCGCTGCTCGCTCTCCCTCTCTCTCTCAAAATAAATAAGCATTAAAAATAAAACAGAACCGGGGCGCCTGGGTGGCTTAGTCGGTTAAGCGTCCGACTTTCGCTTAGGTCATGATCTCGCGGTTCGTGGGTTCGAGCCCCGCGTCGGGCTCTGTGCTGCCTGCCAGCTCAGAGCCTGGAGCCTGTTTCAGTCTGTGACTCCCTCTCTCTCTGGCCCTCCCCTGCTCACGCTGTCTCTCTCTCTCTCCTAGAAATAAAAAAATAAATAAAAAAATAAAACAGAACCCTCGCCCCTCTGCATGTAAATGGAAGCAGTCCTTCATCGTCCTCATTCGTCTGCTGATATTGCTCAAACAGGAGAGTGGCCCACGGCCTTGGCCTTGGCCTGAATGCCTCGTTGTGGTGGCTTTTACCTCCCCCGCTTCAGAGACCACTTCTGTGCAGGTGACCACTGAGCTTTCTGAACGTGGGCTGCCCCCGAGACCCCCTCCGGCTAAATACCACGTACTGGGGATCCCTCCCTCGGTCTTTGCCTTTCCAATGTCAAGGCCACCTCTCATTGTGCTTTAGCCCCTCAGCTGGTACGTCGTCCCCTAGACTCTCCCCACCCTCCCCCCGCTCCCTGGGACTGGATGAATGGCCCTCCGGCGCCCTTTTGGCCCAGGGAGCCCCCCACCAAGGACCTTCACTTTGCACTGAAGGAAGCTTTACCAACGTTGTCTTTCTCGCCGGTGCACAGTCTCCTTTCAACCTAGCTTTCTGTCAGCCCCCACCCCACCTCTGCCCTCCCCGTATGCACACACGCTTGTACGCACGTGTGCATGCACGAGCACTCCCTTAAGAGGCCCTCCATTTTGGTCACTTGAGGTACGACTCACGGCTGCCCACGTACGTCTCTCACTCCTCCTCCCCGTCACAGCAGCTTCTCACCGTTTCTTCCTGCACCACAACCACCTGCTTAAAAAAAACCTTCCTCGTGTTCAGTGCCCGCTCTGAAGTCAGCCCTCCCGTGAAGCCTCATGCACACCACCATTCTCTGAGGAAATCCCCCCACCCCCAGCATCGATGCTAACCCTTCAGGCTTATTGAGATCCCGTCTTTGCACGCGGCCGCCTCCGGGGATCCACACAGCACCGACGTACAGCAGCCCCAACGAACACGTGTGCAGTGACTGGCCAAGCGGACGTGCCTTTCTCGGCCAGGCCTCTCCGGGCCGGGTGCCCGTCTCCCGGCAAACGACTTTACACTCACCCCTGTTTAATTTCATTAGGTTGGTTTTGGCCCAGCATCCCACCCTATAGAGATCATCTGAACTTGAACCTCACGTAGCGTGTATTAATCTGGCTGGGGGTCATCTGAACTCTGTTCTTCATGAAAGTCATTCACAAAAATGTTTAACAAGCCAGGGTTAAGGACAGGGCCCTGTGGCCCGTCCCTGTCCTTCCGGAAAACCCTGAGATGCGAGGCGCAGCTCTACTACACTTTGGGCAAGGGAGCTCATCTGCTCCGAACTCATCTTGCCGAGAAATCCTTTGGAACACAAGTAATGCAACTGTCTGAGGTATCGAAATACCCTGGTTGGTTGGCAGAGGAAAGCGCCCGGGTCCTTCAGCCCAGCCGGAAGCGCAGGGCTGACGTCAGCTGAGAAGGGCTCTGGCTGCAGTGGGTACAGGGGCCTCCGTGCAGGGGGAAAGGTGAGGACGGACCCGGGGACGTAACCCAGGGAAGCCAGGTGGGGGTGGGGAAGCAGGACTTTGGTCGGACTCCCTCCTTCCCGGGTCCTGCCTCATTTCACTGCTCTACCAAGGCGAACCCACCAAGCACATGCACTGTCCCCTCTCCCCGCACCCCCTTTTTTTTTTTAATGTTTTATTTATTTCTAGGAGAGAGAGAGAGACAGCGTGAGCAGGGGAGGGTCAGAGAGAGAGGGAGTCACAGACTGAAACAGGCTCCAGGCTCTGAGCTGGCAGTCAGCACAGAGCCCGACGTGGGGCTCGAACCCACGAACCGCGAGATCATGACCTAAGCGAAAGTCAAGTCGGACGCTTAACCGACTAAGCCACCCAGGCGCCCCACCCCGCACCCCTTTCTTTGAAATACAATTACGGAGCCAATGATACTCCCTTCTTCCTGGAGGCCTTGGCTGCCCTGAGAGCCTGCAGCTTAGATTTGCTGTTCCAGCACCCTCCCCCCACCCCCTCCCAAGGACCAGCCTCTTACAGGAGCCCGGGGAGATGCACCAGCGGAGGTCTGCACGCCGTGTGTGCTAACCGCCCCTCTACACACACACTCTCTCAGCAAGTCACACACTCTCAGGCTGGAGGAGAACTTCAGATGTCCTCTCGTCCATGCTGGGTCCCAGCCTAAGCTGCACCAAAGCAAGGGAGGCCGTTCTCTCTTAAAATATCTACTTATTCATTCAGCAATCATGTCCAACCTAATAGGTGACAGGCACTGTCCGAAGCACTTTCCACCGACAGTAACTCATGTAATCTAACAACCCAATCACGTAGGTGCTCTTACCGTTTTCATTTTACAGATGGGAAAGCCAAGGCACACAGAGGTCACAAGCTAGGAACTGGAAAGGTCAGGACTCAAACCCAGCCGTGTGGCTCCTGGCTGTGTGTTCTTAACCCTTATGTTATGTCACGCAGCCTGTCTGGCAAGTAATGTGAAGCCTGCATTCCGACCTTCATTCAAAAGGGCGAGCCGGATCCATACTATGCAGATTGTAGGTTCCTGGGGTCAAGGATGGGGAGTTTTAGAGCTTACCGCTTAGCTGAAGAGACATGGGAGCGTGCTTTCAAAAGAAAGCGTGGTAAATTGGAAAGCATTTTCCTTATTACCACTGCGCAGACCAGGATCTCTTTTAGGTATCTTCTGGCTGCCATGAGAAGCCTTAGCTCTGCACATATTTACCAAAGTCACCTTCTTGGCACGTCCTCTGCCATCTTCTGTTAGGCAAAGAGAATGCCAGAACTTTCTTACAGAAGACACACTCAGGAATGTTATGAATTTTCACCATATCCACTTCATAAACATCAATAACCCTGGTGCCATGACTACATCCATGGGATATTTTTTTAACTTTTTTTTTAATGTTTATTTATTTTTGAGAGACAGAGAGAGACAGAATGCGAGCAGGGGAGGGTCAGAGAGAGAGGGAGTCACAGACTGAAACAGGCTCCAGGCTCCGAGCTGGCTGTCAGCACAGAGCCCGACGCGGGGCTGGAACTCACGAACTGCGAGACCATGACCTGAGCTGAAGTCGGATGCTTAACCGACTGAGCCCCCAGGTGCCCCTCCATGGGATATTTTAATTTTCCAAGGCAGCTTCACAATTTTTTTTAAACACACTGGCTCTTACTGCCTTCTCAAATAAGCCCTCCAAAGTGAAGAGGCACAAGCCTTACAGATGGGGCACCAACCAGGACCCTAAGCCTACTTACTGACACTGGACCTGAAACTCGGGTCTCACCGTTCACCCGTCTACACGGCATCCCTGTTGGTCTGTCCCAAATGCAATACTCAGAAAAGGAAACCTAAGGGGAACAGGGGGCAGGGGCAGCCTGTTGTTACCGGTTCCTTCAAATTCCACCGCCTGATTCCAGTGTTATTTGCAGGCTTGCACTCACCCCTTCCTTAGACACAGAAGGAAGGGCTTATGGGAAAAATTGCAATTCTGAGTGTTTTGTAACTACATGCCGGAAAAAAAAAAGCACAGATTCCCTATTCACTATGGGGGAGCGCTTCCAAACCAGCAAGGGTGGCTGTAAGCGGGCTCTCCTGACGGCACCATCTGTGGGATTGGCTGTTCCAGGGCTGGGTGTTTGAGAAGCTTTTATTTTGTTTTGTTTTAACTTTTTTATTCTTTTTTTTAATGCTTATTTTTCAGAGAGAGAAAGAGCGTGAGAGGGGAAGGAGCATAGAGAAAAGGAGACACGGAATCTGAAACAGGCTCCAGGCTCTAAGCTGTCAGCACAGAGCCCGACGCGGGGCTTGAACTCACGAACCTTGAGATCATGACCTGAGGCAAAGGCAGGGGCTTAACTGACTTAACTCAGGTGCCCCTAACTTATTTATTCTTTGAGGAGCACTGTAAACAGTTGCACCTAATCGCTCATGTTTTCTTTCACTGCTATCGTTTTCCTACAGAAATGGGGGGCGTATTCACCCCATGGCTCTCCCTTCAAACCCACCTGCCCCTCCAGATCACGCTCCAAAGCATGAAGACTTAAAATCACTGAAAATGTTCTTTGCATTTGCGAAGCAGGTCCCGTTTTAATCAGGAGGAACATCTCCAACCACGAGTTGTGTACGCCTCCAGCACGGAGAAGTCTTCTCGCTTGGCCTTCACACCTTGGTCAGCCTGAAGACACGGTCGCACCTGGCTCACAGATCATGTCGTCTCCCCTGGAAGCCCTGTGAGGCTCCACAGCAGCTGGTGGTGTTGACAGAACACTCCCAGCTCCCCTCATTCCGGGCTCTCCTTACTCCTGTGGCTGTGTGGCCAGAGCCACGGCCGGTGCAAGTCCTCCAGAACGTTCCTTCCCTCTGCCGTGACAGCTAACAATGTTCCATACGGAAGTTGCTCTGTCAGCCTGGGTCCCAGAGGGAGGCCAATGACACGGAGCCGAGCCCCCAGCCCCACTCTTAACAGACACGTAGCATCAGAGAAAGAAACCTCTGTTGTCTTTGGTCACTAAGACTGCAGAACTACACTTCACAGTCACACACTAGCCTGTCCTGACCGTTCGTTACCTGTCGCCACGTGTGCCACCAAACTGCTTACTCACTGCCCTCACAGGGCCAATCAAATTGTCTTGTATCATTTCTTCCATCTCTGCCTCCTCTCCACTTCCAACTGTATGAATCCTGAGAGCAGGAATTGCGTCTTATCAATTTCCATTTGGTAGCTACTCAAAACACGTCCTCAAATCAATGAATAAAGGGGTGAGTCATGAACAAGGTATTTGATAACAGAATATCAAATGACATCAGATAAAATGCAATTTTATAATCTTGCTAGGCACAATCCTTTCTGAAAGTGGAGTTGATCCTGGATGATCTTAAGCGGCTCTTCCCAGCTGGCTCACACCGTACTTATCTCATTGGGAAGAGAACATACCAGGAGGTCATCCTTAGCTCCGTAGCGGCCTGCGGACCTCCTCTCCAAACTGCGGCTCTGACCATAAAGTGTGGCTGGGACCCACCGCAATGTGGGTCTTGCTACCCAAGAGGCAGGAGATCAGTCGCACAACAGACATGAATGAATGTTCATTGGTAGTTCACTCAAGGGCAGTGCCAGAGGTGGTGATGTCCCAATACGGCTTGCAAAACGGCGGGGTCACCCTGCCAATCCCCGGGTCCCCCGCCCCGATAACGGACGGCAAGCTGCCTGCTATAGTGCGCTACATGGTGGCCCTTCAAGAAGACGCGATCATGCCCTAGTCTCTGGAGCCTGTGAATGTCACCTTATTTAGTAGAAGCGTATTGATTCTGGATTATCAGCGCGGGTCTTAAATCCAATGACACATGTCCTTACGAGAGGCACACAGAGGAGACGGTAAAGTGAACGTGAAGCAAAGATGGCAGAGGCCGCAAGCCCAGGAAGCCGCTGTCCACCAGGAGCTGGAAGAGGCGGGGACAGACTGCCCTGGGGCCCCGTAGGGAAAGGGGCCCTGGGGCACGGATCCGGCCTCTAGAACCCAGGGCATACATGTCTGTTGTTTTAAGCCACCTTGTTTGCAGCCCTGTAGTGGCAGTCCCAGCAGACTGTCCCCATCGCCACGGGCTCTGGACCCTCGATGTGGGCGGAGCTTTGCTGTAACCCGGGCCTGGCCGTTCAGAGCCCCCCATTCGCTGCCCCTGAAAACACAGGGGCTTGGAACCCACCTCGTTCTCCCTCCTACTTCACTTCAGGCCTCTGGGAGGGGATTCGGGCACGCCTGGGAAACAGGGCTCAGGGGCTCTCCCAGAAGACCCCTGGAGGGAGGCGAGAAAACCAAGGACAGCACTGCACCGGGCGCGGGGGGGGGGGGGCAGGCCTCCCAGCCCCCACTCTGGGCCTCTGTGCGCTGGTGGTTTACAAGCTGTTCCTGTCCCTGCCCCATCACTCTCAGAGTTAAGGGTGCTTGCTGGGTAAGGCCAGGAAACTGAGCACCCCTGGGCGAGAAGACCACACACCAAAATGGGGGAGAGGCAAGAAAGGAATAATGAGCTGATTCCAACCCCCGATGTGCAGCCCTGTACAGGAAAGTGCGGGTGCTGAGCGCCCGGAGTCCTTCTGCGGAGGTCTGACTTCACCACGAGCTGATTTTACACGTGACCATCGGTCAAACATTTCTGTTTAGTTTCCTCATCTTTGAAATGAACGGAAAAGGGGCACCTGGGTGGCTCAGTCGGTTAAGCGTCTGACAAGATCAGGTCATGATCTCGTGGTTTTGTGGGTTCAAGACCCCGCTGGGCAGTGTGAAGCCTGCTTGCGAGTCTTAATCTCTCCCCCCTCCATCTGCCCCTCCCCCACTCACATTGTCTCAAAATAAATAAATACACTTAAAAAAAAAATAAAACGAACAAACGGGAAACACTGCTAACAGTCCTTCTTGCCCTCAACACTCTGAGCCCTAAAACTGAATTTTCATTTAAACTTCCTTTTTTTGGGGCCATGGACGCTTACGCTAGTTTTGCCCAGAGATACCGCTAGAACCTTTCAGAAATCTTTCCCACGTGCAGCGAGGTCTCAGAGCAAATCTCTGCCAGGCCTTAAAGGCCCCGTGCCTTGGGCCACCCGGCGCCCACTGTGCGCTGGCCCTGAGCTGGGGGGGGGGCCGTAAACACAGACACCGTGGGGACAGCCTGAGCCCTTCCAGCGCAGGGGGAAGGACAGGGGCCACAGGACCCCTCCGGACGGGGCGGGTTCCCGTGCTGGCTTTGCCGGTGGCCACCTGCAGACATAACTTAATCACACGGAGTCTCCGGCGTCCTCAGCTAGAAAACAGATGCGATGGGCCTTTATAAGGACTAAAAAAATTCTGCAAAACCTCTGTATTTAGTAGGCACTCCCACACTGACGTCAATGCGGCTGCTCAGAAAGCATTTCCCACAATCCATCGAAACACACCTCAAAAGCAAGAGGAGCCAGAGACCCGAAGCCT
>NW_027529596.1:1996013-1999794 GCF_008692635.1 Crocuta crocuta
GTTTTGCGGGGGGGGGTGGGGTGGGGGGGGGCTCTGAGGCTGCCAGAGCCGTCCCTTCTGCTCACGCGCTGGGCAAGGGTCTGCAGGGGAGGCCCCGAGGGTGCCTGAAGCCCTCTGCGGCGTCCTGTGACACGTAAATTCTTGGTGACCTCTGCTGTGGGTGCTGGGCTTGTGTAACAGCAGCCACAGGCTCAGCTTCCTGTTTCTATTGGGCTGTGTCGCCGGGCCCAGCCGGGGCGAGGCGCGTGCTTGGAGGCCGCTTCTGGGCCCACCTGGCCCGTCCCCACCCTGCCCTGGGCCAGAGAGAAACGCTGGCTTTTCAGCACATGCACGGGCAGTGCGGCCACATGAGCCACAGGGGGAGGGGTGACCGCGGCTGCAGTGGAGGTGTGAGAGGGCCGGACGGTTTCTGTGAGCCTGCTTATTCCCAGAAGCCTCCCCTCTCTCTCTCTCTCTCTCTCTCTTCTTCCTTCCATTCTCTCTCTCTCTCAACGTTTATTCGTTTTTGAGAAACAGACAGAGCGTGAGCAGGGGAGGAGCGGGGGGGCGGGGGCTGGGGGAGACACAGAATCCGAAGCAGCTCCAGGCTCTGAGCTGTCCTCAGAGCCTGACGCGGGGCTCGAACCCATGAACCATGAGATCATGACCTGAGCCGAAGTCAGATGCTTAACCGACTGAGCCACCCGGGTGGCCCCGTCCCAGAGGCCTCTTTCTGTCAGAGAAGGAAGGTGGGCCATGGGGGTGGCTAGAGTGAGCCTGACCAAAGGCATCCCCCAGGGGGCCCAGGGGGCCCAGCCCGTTGTTTCACACGGATTTCCTCAGCAAGAGTGTGCAGGTACGGCCGGGGGCAGAGCACGTGGTCACTGGGCTGAAGTCCTCGCGGCTGCGCACCCCCAGGGCTGCCAGGAGGCTGCACCTTTGTTGGGGGGATCCCCAGCAGAGGAAGCAAGATTTCTCTGGCTCCCATCAGAGAGGCTGCCTTTGAACTCCTACACACCTGAGACCTTATCAAGATACTATCTTGTATTTTTTTTAATGTCATGTCACGTGGGTAGATCTTGTTTCCCCAAATAGAAGAAAGCTCCTCTAAGGCGGGAACTGTAACTTACGTTTCTCTGTCACCCCATCCTGTGCCCCAGCTGCCAATACCTTTGTCTGGCTTTATCCTCCAGGAATGAAGCGGGGGCTCCCCCGGGCACATCGTGCTGTTTCCAGCACCAAACACTTTGCTCTTGTCACTTCTCCTCATTGCAACGCTTGTCCCCATTCTCTGCACCAGCACTGCTACTCACGTCTCCAGACTCAACCTAGAAACTGTCTGTCACAGGAAGTCCCCCTGAATTCAGGCCGGGTGCACTGCCGCTCCTGGGGGCTCGTGAGCCCACACCTCGGTCTCGCCCCGCCCCCAGACCGGAGTCCTGCAAGGCTGGGCCGGGCGGGGTCTTGATCTTTGTGCCCCCAGTGCTGGGCCTAATTACAGAGCTGGGGTGTGGTGTCCTGTGAATTGTTAGTGATCGATTACAGAAGATCCAGCCTGGGAGAGAGCTGTGATTGCTACCCCGAGGCCAGGAGGGTGGCCCTGATATGGCGCCAGCAGGCTCCAAACAAATGGCTGGGGACACCTGACGACACAGACGCTTAGTTTCTAGGCCGGAGAGAATGTCGGACTCTGGTGTTTGGAATTTCTCAGTGCGTCCAGCCTGGGGGCCCCAATACTATCTATTAAGGATGGGCTCCGATGGCATCTCAGAAAGGCCCCCTACATGTCCTGCATCACCTCCCCAGGGCGCCACTGGAGGAGCTGTGACTGCAGTGGTTAGAGCCCCTTCTCTCAGAAAAGGATGTGACCCACCCAAATGAGCCTTCACGGGGAAGCCTCGCGGGCTCAGCCCTCGTTTCCCACAATCCCCAGAAGACGGGTATTCAGGAAGCCCCCCAAAGAAGAAGATGGGGTGCTTACTGCCCTAATGACAAGGCAGGAGGGCAGTGTCCTCACTGGCCTGACTCAGGTAGGTCCATTCGGGAGGTGAGCTCCCGGAGAGCCTTAGAGCAGGAAGGCTGGTGACGGCCACCAGGCCCCAGCACTGCGTCTGCAGTACCGTGTGTCCTGTTTTGCACACAGAGAGCAAAACGCCTATATAATCCCAGAAGGCCGGACACGCGGTGGATATCGCGTTTGAGATGAAACTCATGATCGTACTTCTCAAGGCTTAGGCTGCACTCCTCCCCAGAGAGAAACGCTGCAAGCTGTTGGTTTCCAAAGGTCCATCGGCAGCCTCAACGTCTCGGCTTCCTCCCTTATGATGTGGGGTGGGGGGCAGCGAGAGATGGCTTCATCCCACCCACAGCCTCAAGATGTTTCCATTCTAGTGAGTGGAGCAGGGGTGGTCAAGCTGGCTGCGAGCCTACAGCTATTACTAGAGGAAGGCGGGGCTGCCTGCAGACTTCTCTGGAACCCAGATGCTTTCCCCCCGTGGCCCTGATAAGATTACTGGGCCGCTGAGCCGCCAGCGTTCAGATTTCCCACGGAAGCCGCGCTCTGGCTCCCCTCGCTCCAGGAGGCACGCTGTGGATCAGGCTCTGAAACCCGACTCCATCCCAGGAATGCACTCACCCCTCCTGGGATGGGGCCTGGGCCCTTCCAGGCCGGCTGTCCCTGCAGCCCCGTGAATGAAAGGTGTCAGCTAAGTGGAAGCCAGTGGAACTTTGTGGGTCCCGCAGAGCACGCGGGAGCCGGACAGGAATGCGGGGGTACATGGGCACGCCCGCGAGTCCTCCTAGCTAGCCCCCCGCTTCCAGAGCCCGTGCACTCGCCGATGGGGACCCCAGAGCTCCAGCCAGTGGCCAACATACGGCTCCGTGAGAGGGTGGGTCCGAAGCCAGCAAAGGCCGTTGGTGACATTGTGGTAAGAAAAATTTAATGAAATAAAAAAAATCAGTGAAAACGTAGGTTACGAGTGGAATATGTTAAGTATACAGGTGCACACACGTACACACGCACTCTGTCCCCCCCCCTCTCGTCATCGGATGCCCTACAGGAATAAAAGAGGTGACAGCCCCATGAGTGACATTTCAAATACAAGCTTCAGGATGGAATAAATGCTCAGTAAATACTGAATAAATGGATGGGTAACAAATAGTCTCTGGGAAGGACCCGGAGTTGCCTCAAGGAAAGGGCTCATTAGCTGTCTCCATCTAAGTGAGAAATCCATTGTTTGTTCAGTGGCAATAAAGTTTAATTGTCTCAGACTAAATCCTTCATTTGTTCAACGAAACAGACACACGGTTGTGGGAGAGAAGTCTAATTTTCATGTGTCTACTATTAGTTGAACACGTGAAGGATTTAGTCTGTAAAAATTAAAAGTTGTTGCGAGCACTCTCAGGCTCTTTGGGAGGGCCTACAATTTATATTTAAACGACCAAGAAGATTAATTTAATTTAGAGGCCCTAAGTCTCCAGCTCTTTCTTTACCATGTACTTCTCTCTTCTGGGCTCCTACCCACCGTGATGTCACCTCTGATCTCTTCTAAAAAAGAACCGTATTTGCATCTCAAGAGGCCTGTATTTCTCACCAAGTGCTGGGCATCTCAAAACCAATATACCTGAACCTTGCTTTCAGAAAAAATCCGAGCTTTCTCCCACGTTCAATCACTTATTTGCTTGTTCAAAAAGCACTTACTGCCTGGTGGGCCTTCCAGGGAGACAGCCAGGTGGGCAGAAAGTGCCAAGTCGGCCTAGGCCTCGAATCCAGCTGAACAAAGTGCTCTGAAAGAGCAAAAGG
>NW_027529596.1:1999909-2001400 GCF_008692635.1 Crocuta crocuta
CCATTAATTCATTTACCAAGCAAACTCTTCTTGAGAAATGGGATGATTATAATTCTAGGCGCTGTGCTAATCTCTGGAGACCAAAAGACCAATTAGAGGCCCTGCTTACAAAAGGCTTACAGGTTCGTGAAAGCTGCCTTGGTGTCTTGGGGAACGCCCCTCTTCGGGGCACGCTCACGAGTTCACACGCCAGTGTCAGTTCTGATTTCTCCTTCCACGCGCGGTCTTTACTCTTCCGTCTCTTCCACCCTTTCTGCGTCTCGAAGTCAGAATATGCGTGGGCGCTCAGAGGGGCTGCTCAGCCTCCTTGCCCTGCTCACTCTCTGAGCTGCCATTTCTGCCATTTCATTCCTACTACCTCCTGGCCGCCATCTTTCCTAGGCCACCATCTTTCCTAAATGCCGAGCAGTTTCCTACTGTCCATGGGGCAGAAGCTGGGCCCATCCACTATCTGGCCTTTGAGGCCCACAGCTGGCCTCTGTCTGAATTAGAAAAAGGCACCCCTTTGGGGGGCACAGAGAGACAAGGAGACTTTGTATGAAGAAAAAGTAACCCTTTCCTCCAGATGGCTTGGATTCCAGCTCCCACTCACCCACTTGGCCAGCATCCACTATACTTGGAGGCCTTGTGGTTTTTATCTTATTACTTTCATTTTTTGTCTCTCACTGCTTCCCTACCTTCCTCTCCAGCCAACTGGCCTACTTTCCTGAACAAAGCTGGCATGATCTCCCTGTACCCATTCCTTATGCCTCTCCTCCTCACCACCCACCCTTCTTTCAAGGCTTCTGTCAAGTCTCACCTCGAAATATCGAAATACTGTAGCACTTATGATCTGCAGGAGTCACTCATTTGGCATTTACTCTTCCGAAAATGGCAGCCACGACAGGGCCTAGAAAGTCTCCCTTCCCCTATTGGGCTGTGGACTTTTAAAAGACATCTTTATCTTGCTCATTCCAGAGGGCTTAATGAGGGCTGAAGTAATGACTGACACTGCCAAGAACCATAACCGTGACTTAAAAAAAGAGAAGATTCGCCCAAGACTTCTAATAGGTAAGTGGGTTCTAGAGAATGAACGTTGAGTCAGCCTTATTGGGCTGACCTGAACTCCTAATACCGAGAAGTAATGTAACTCAGTTTCTCCCCCGCGAGGAAAGTGGTGCCTTCACTCTCAAAAGTGGGTCTCCTCTCTCAGAAGAGGGTTTTCCTCTGAGATGGGGCAGGAGCTCCCACACCCCACTCCTGCAGACCATGACCCACCAGGAAAAGTTTACTTCCTGGTTCAGAACCGTCACCTCCCCAGCCCCTCGGTTTCCTCTTTACTTCCTTTTCCAGGGCTGGCAGTCCGAGTTCTTTTTTCAGTCGTTTTGACAAAGAAACTTCAAAAGCCATCACTGGCAAACTGACAGACTTCCGGGCGACTGAGCCAGTCCCTCCCACGCCCCACACCCCACACCCCCATCTTGGTGAGATCCCCCTTCCTAACTGCACATC
>NW_027529596.1:2001439-2003080 GCF_008692635.1 Crocuta crocuta
CGGGGGGGCGGGGGGGGGGGGGGGCCCCTCCTCCCCTCCCCCACAGGCCCCAAGCCACACAGGAAGTTGCTCAGGTGAGGATTTCAGGGCCTCCACCCCACACCGGTCCTGGGTCCTGTCCTTCCTCAGCCGAGGGAGAAGAGGGCGCCTCTGGGGAAGGGGCCCTTCTGTGTCTTCCCAGAACAAAGTTCACGCAGGCATTTGGCCCTCGAGCGCCAGCACGCTTTGAAGCCTGAAGCGTGCTTTGCTCTTACCCCCAATCCACTTCTGCAAGAGACGAGACAGGTCCTAAATCACGCTGAACCCCCAGCCTAGGGTCTGAGCCCTCTGTACTCTCCCAGAGGAGGGAACCCCCTTCTCAGGCAACTATTATTATTATTATGTTTCTGTTTATTATGTTTAGTTTTGGGACAGAGAAACAGAGCGTGAGCAGGGGAGGGTCAGAGAGAGAGGGAGACACAGGATCTGAAACAGGCTCCAGGCTCCGAACCCCGAGCACAGAGCCCGACTCGGGGCTGGAACCCATGAACCCTGAGGTCACGACCTGAGCTAAAGCCGCCCGAGCAGCCGGCACCCCGGGGGCTGTATACCCCGGAGAGAACCCCGCCGCCTCCCAGCTGCGGACGCCGCCTGCCGGGCCACCCCGCCCGGCCCGGATCCGCAGGAGTGTCCACGGAGAGTGCGGCCCACGCCCTGGGGACCACGGCGGGGCCGGACGCCTGTGCAGGGAACGCGGGCTGCGGACACCCGCGGCCCCGCACACAGTCCGCTCCGGAGAGGCGGCCGGGCTCCCGCGGAGCCTGCAGCGGGGCAGGGACCGGCCGGGCGTCACTGTCGCCGACCGGGAGCTCCCTCCGGCAGCACGCGGGTGGGGATCCCCTGAGGGGCTCCCCACCCCCGTGCGCACCCCCTCCTCCCGTCTTTCCCCAAAGCCGGGTCCCGTTAAGACGGGCAGAGGGCTGAGTGTCAGGCCCCCGTCTCAAGGGGGGACATCTATGGGAGCCCNCCCAGGGCAGGACTCGGGCGCGGGAGCCGCGACTCCATTAATCTGCCCAAACATGGGGCTGGGACAGCCGCCTGGCCCCTCTTCCTCCAGAAGTTTCTGCGGGACCCCCTGGCCTCTGCCCGGGGCCCAGCCCTCCTCAGCCTCGCGCTCCATTCCTGTGCTAGTTTCTGCCCCTAAAAGTTAAATTTGCTCTCTCATTCCTTTCCTCTCCGCGTTTTTCTGTTTCTTTTAGGTGCATCCTTATTGCTTTCTTCTTCTTTTAATTATTGCATTCATGTCCTACTTGCGTTTCCTGGCGTCCCGCGACAGCGCTGTAGAGGCGTCCGTGCTCCTCAGGGCCCCGCACGCACGGAGCTGTTCCAAGGCTCAGGGAGGAACCGGCGGGACCCCCTTTCGTGTATCCATGTCTTTCCCTTTCCACGTGCATCGTCGCATTTTCAGGAAGCCGCTATCAATCTATNCGAAGGGGCTGGAAGAAGAGGAGGCTGCAAGGGAGGGACGTGGGCCCTGGGATCTGCAGTCGCTTGTGTACTGGCCGCAGCCTTAGGTGTCCCTTCTGGATCCCTCCTCCCAGGACAGAGAAGAGGGGGCACCGGGCAAGGATTGTGAGTGGAAAGGAATTGGGGTGCAGGGAT
>NW_027529596.1:2003171-2004642 GCF_008692635.1 Crocuta crocuta
CCTGTTCTGTGGCTTTCTCCTGCCCCGCCCCCACGCCCAAGCCTCGCCCAGGGCGCCCCGTTGGGAAGGCCCTCTTCAGGGGGCCACAGGGGGCCCTGTGAAGGGAGATATGTGGAAAATCCCATAAAGGAAACAAGTTGAGAGTTAGCTCACACTAAGTGCTGCCCTGATTCTGCTATACATCCCGGCACCCCCCGGGGTCTGTCAGGCCCTTCGATTGCTGCTTCCGGGGGCAGCCTTCGAAACATGACCACCTTCCTCTCACAGAACCTTCTAAAGCTGACTTTCTAAAAACACTAACAGCCCTGGGGCGCCTGGGTGGCTTAGTCGGTTAAGCGTCCGACTTTCGCTTAGGTCATGATCTCACGGTTCCGTGGGTTCGAGCCCCGCGTCAGGCTCTGTGCTGACTGCCAGCTCAGAGCCTGGAGCCTGTTTCAGTCTGTGTCTCCCTCTCTCTCTGACCCTCCCCTGCTCACGCTGTCTCTCTCACTCCTAGAAATAAAACATTAAAAAAAATTTAAAAATAAATAAATAAATAAATAAAAACACTAACAGCCCTAATGCCAAAGCATTTTCTAGTTCATCCAACTGAACGGAACATCAAGGGCAAGACCTTGAATTCAGAAACAGATTGAGGGTTGTATTCTAGCTTGGCTACTTTCTTGCTGGGTTTCCTCTGACGAGTCACTTAACCTCTCTGATCCCCGGTTTCCTCAATCTGTACGGTTTAGTCGTCACTGTGAGAAGAGTAGCTACTTTTACAATGCTTCACTTTGTGTACAAGCTCAAGTCGGTAGGGACCAGATATTTCTCTTACCAGAACAGGGCCTTCTGGGGCCCAATGAAAGGGCCCCCTGCCCCTAGGAATTAATGGTGAGTCCCCTCTCCATTTCAGCCACACAGCTACAGAGGTGCGAACTCGAGGGCAGGATTGGCAGCAGGAAAGGAAATTTCCTGGTAGCTTACAGTGCATACTTGTGACTATGATTGTTTTCTTTTCTTCCTTTTAAAGGAGTGGGGCCGAGCTGGTGATGGGAACATGGTGTCTTACCTACCATGTCTTCTAACCCTGACACATGACGCCTTTCTCTCTCCGCCTCCATCTTGCAGTCCTCCTTTTCGACTCAGAAAGGGAGCTAAGGGGCTGCCCCGGCACAGGCTTCTGGCTTCAAATACAGGAGGACGGAAGTGCCTACACATAGGAAACCGTTAGGCCCAGATAACATCTCAGTCACCCAAGGTAACTTGCAGCTGCGCCCCACGCCCTGCTCGGGCCTCCCCTTGCCCAGCGAGGATCCACGCCTCAAGCTGCAGACAAGCTTGGCCTTGGCCATGATCTCAAGATCTGCAGGGTGGAAAGCTGCTCCAGCTTCGGGCCCCAGGCAGAGACCTGCCCTGGAGGCAGGCATGGAGATGGGGAGAGGGGCGTGGAGGGGAGGAACAGCCCCCAGCCCAGTTTCACTGAGTAGGT
>NW_027529596.1:2004764-2029410 GCF_008692635.1 Crocuta crocuta
TTCTGGGGGTGGGGTGGGCCCTTCCGTCCCCCTCCTGCCCCTCCGGAAGATCCCCAGAAGCCAGAGTGGGGAGAGCCCAGCCGGTAAACTCTGTTTTTGCTGGGTCACCTGGGATTGTGACTTGCTGCCCTGCGCACTGCGAGGAGCGGACAGCCTAAGGGGAAGGGAAAGTGGCTCTGAGGGGGTGGTTCCCCTCCCTCTCTAGGGGGCTGGCTGTCTCGTTGGGACTCACTTCCTTTACTTCCTCCCACGTCCCTTCACACAGCCTTGCAGTCTGAGGCAGCCAAGCGGTAAATAAAGGCGGTGGGGAATGAAGAGCAGCGCAGCCAGGGCGGGGGCCCGCGTCACCACGGGCAGCCCTACACATGGCCGGCCCTCAGTGGCTATGTGGTGAATGAGCGGACAAATGAATAAATGAAGCAAATTAGTAGAGTCTTTGTCGTTAAATCAAAGACAAAGCTTTTTCCATAGATAGATCTCCAATGAGAGAAAAGATCATTGAAGACCATGAGAAGTTAGGCAGTGCTTAGTTTTCGAGCAGAATTGTCAAGAGCTCAATCAATCAGCTCCCAGTAAGTGCCCACACCATGCTGCTGATGGTCCATTAAAAAAATTTTTTTAATGTTTTATTTATGTCTGAGAGAGAAAGACAGCGTGAGCAGAGGAGGGTCAAAGAGAGACGGAGACACAGAATCTGAAACAGGCTCCAGGTTCTGAGCTGTCAGTACAGAGCCCGACGTGGGGCTTGAACGCACGGACCGTGAGATCATGACCTGAGCCAAAGTCGGATGCTTAACAGATTGAGCCACCCAGGCGCCCCAACTGATGGTCCATTTTTAAAATGAAGAGCAAGAAGGGGCACCTGGTTGGCTCAGTTGGAAGAGCATGTGACGCTTGATCTCCGGTCATGAGTTCGAGCCCCATGTTGGGTGTAGAGATTACTTAAATAAATAAAACTTTTAAAAAATTAAGAGCGAGAAACAAAACAAATATTCTTTCATGACTGCAAATAATTAACTTAAAAAAATATATACATATATACTTTGCCCCAAATTCAGGGAATGTGGCAAAAATAAAACAACTCATTCTGCTGTGATTATCGTTGAGGAACAGAGTTGAAAAGATTCAAATGAAAGCATGAAGACTTAGGGTTTTATGTGCTTGTGGGATGGCAATGGAGGGTTTCCCAGAGGAAGACGGCGGCTGTATTTCATGTGTGAAAGGGAAATGGAGGAAGGCAGTGGGGTAGCAATGGAGCCACAGGGAAGATGCTGAAGTGTGTGGAGAACAGTCAGCAAGGACCGGAGACCTCATGAGGAAGGCTTTTGACTGGCCTTGGGGGGTCAGGAGATTGGCTACACAAGGAAATTGAGCAAATCAGTTGACATATCGAGGCCAGTGGGAGCCAAGTTTCTCACTGATGGTGAAGGGAGGTACAGTTATGCAAGGGGTGGGGGGGGGCTAGAATGAACTAGACTGGACTAGAATGAGCTCCAGTGCTGGACTGGAATGGGAGGCATTGGTGTGAAGTCATGGTTTTCAGTGTGCAGGTAGCGGTACATAGCAACGTGTATACACACATGCACAGATTTCTTAGTTTGAGCCACTGAGAGCGCCTAGGAGCTGTGACACCCCAGTAGCAATCAATCCACGCAGAGCCCGGGTCTTGGTGCCTAAATACCATTCTCCACTAAAGGAATAGGGGCTCCTTGGAGAAGATGGCTGATGACAGGGCTGGGGCAGATAGAGAACAAGATGAGCCTGGAACTTCTTGTTTTGACAGAAAATATGGAAGTTCTCAATGAGTGACAGAGAGACGTTGAAAGAACACAGAAGCCTGCTCGCAGCAGGTTCCACTGGTAACATCAGGATAATTTGGGGATACTATGAGGGTGAAAGAAACGATGATAGCAATGAAGTATAACCCATGAAATAAAATAGAAGTTCCTGAGTCCCGGGGGGCTTGGGTGGCTCAGTCGGTTAAGCGTCCGACTCTTGGTATTGGCTCAGGTCACAATCTCAGGGTGGTGAGTCAGAGCCCCGTATCGGGTTCTGTGCTGAACACAGAGCCTGCTTGGGATTCTCTCTCTCCCCTTCCCCCCACTCTCGTTTTCTCTCTCTTTCTCCAAATAAATAAACTTGAAAAAAATAAAAGAAGTTCATGGTCCAAACGGCTATAAACAAACAAGTGAATAAGTAAGTGGGAGAAGAGAAAGTTCTTACCGCACAGTACCAGTGAACAAATGTAAAACAAAGTTTAAAAGAAAACTGCCATATAATCATCATAGTTATAATTTCAGGTGAGAAACACTATTGGGTGTTAAATCTAGTGGGTAGAAATGAGATGAGGAATGGGATTTTACATGATTTTAAAAGATCTCCCCTACAAATGACTCATTAATTACAAAGGGGAGAAAGTACCTTTACAGGGAACAAACCTAACAGACACCATCTGAATCAAGTGGTCAACGTAAACATGACCAACAAGGGGACAAATTGACGTCACATGCTACCTGAGGAGCTACAATAGGAACATACCGTTGCTTCTGTGATGGTCTTGCCCAAAGTGCATAGAGCAAATCTAATCATGGGGAAACGAAGCAGAAGCTACATAGGAAGCCATTCCTCAAAGTGACAGGTCCGTAACCTCCAAGGGCAGTCAAAGGAAGCATGGGCATCGGGCCTCAGCTGAAGGGGATGGGAGTCCCGTGATCACTAGCTCCACGTGTCTTTCTGGGTTGGCTCCTTTGACTATACTATAAAGTCCATTAAAGGGTCATCGTCTATACCTGCATCAAATCACAGCAACGTACACATAGAGTATCTTACGGTGTTACTAGTCGATTATACCTCAGTAAAGCCAGAAAAAAAGACAGAAATTATTATTAGCAAAACTGTAAGGAATCCTGGGTGAAGGATACGTGGGGTCTTTGTATTAATCTTACAGCTTTTCTCAATGTTTAAAATTATTTCAAACTAAAGAAGTGAAGAAACATGGTGGTGGGGGAAGAATTGAGCCGTCCCATTTCCTTGATTTCAACGGACTCCCTATCCAGCCTCTCCATCGTCTGTTCCACCCCCCTCCACCCCCACCCCAGACGTCCACTGGGGGGCCAGGGGTCTGCTGTCCCCCGCGCTGGCGATAGACAACAGGTAGAGAACACCTAGTCCCCTGACATGACAGAGGATGGAGACAGGAAGGGGGAGATGAGCCAAGTCTCTCTTTCTGCAAATATCTTTGTGTGGTTGCGGTAACCGCGTGCATCTTCGTGATTTTGGAGGATTACAAAAAAGAAATCGATCTCTTTCTTCATCTTACTTCACACACTGACACACACACAGGCAGACAGACACACACACTCCTAGGAAAACACGGCTTCTAGAACCAGACGCGAAACTTCTGCGCACTCATCTGCAAACTCACCCTCCGCCGCCCCCCCCCCCCACGCGCCGCCNTCCCCTGACATGACAGAGGATGGAGACAGGAAGGGGGAGATGAGCCAAGTCTCTCTTTCTGCAAATATCTTTGTGTGGTTGCGGTAACCGCGTGCATCTTCGTGATTTTGGAGGATTACAAAAAAGAAATCGATCTCTTTCTTCATCTTACTTCACACACTGACACACACACAGGCAGACAGACACACACACTCCTAGGAAAACACGGCTTCTAGAACCAGACGCGAAACTTCTGCGCACTCATCTGCAAACTCACCCTCCGCCGCCCCCCCCCCCCAAGTCGCGCAGAGACACACGCCCAAATGTCCCATGATCTACTGCGGAGTTGCACCCTTAGAAGAAACCCACGGTGCCCTCAGGGTGGAAGTGCACCCCAGACCCAAATCCACTGAGGACTCTGAGAGGGACTGCCCGAGCACTCACTAGCCGCCCTTAGGACAGGACGAGCCTTGTCTCCATGTTACTTACGAGCTCTCAGCTCTCAGACAGAGCTACCCCTGGCGTCTGCAGACACGTGACAGACATGTAGCCCTGGAAGACGTGTGCTCCTGCTCTGTCGGGTTCGGTTTCCCCAACACTGCAAGAGGGGAATGCACATCGCTTTGGCTGTTGGAACAAGTCCTGTCTTCTGTGTGTGTGGTAATATTAAAGCAAGGGAGTACTCGGAATAAAAGGAGACGAAGAAGAAGAAATCAAAGAGCCAAACCAGGCTGAGGGAAGGCTGTAGGTACTGACAGAGACTGCACTGCGCTCAGCTGCACCTGGGGAGGGGCTGGGTGCCCCAAGCTGAGAGAAAGCCCATCGGGGACTTCCTAGGATGGGGCAGCGGCAGCCGGGCAAGGACACCGGTCCCAACACCAAGGCCAAGAGCAGCACTGACAAAATCCCAAAGTGGGTAGCCTGGAGGCCCCAGAAGATCGCGGCCTTCTTCCGAGGCCGACTCCGTGTTCGGAATGAAATTACACAGGTCTACAAGGAAACGCAAACCTTCTCAGCCTTGGAGCGCCTCCTGCAGAGGGCCTGAGAGCCAGCCTCCCCGCCTACTGTGAATTAGAAAGCCGCGAGGAGCTTTGAAAAAAAAGCGGGTGATTCAGGTAGACACAAACTTAGAAGACGACAAAATCAGGCATATATACCAGCACAGGGAAAGGGGTTCCTCAAAAAATGTTCGGCAGAGATGTGGAGAAAGAGACTGGCATGTACGGGCAGAGGGAGAAACACACACATGCAGAGATAAACAGAGATGGGAGAAAAGGAGGCCAAAAAAAAGGTAGGAAACCTGGCTAATACCTATTGGAGAAGAAAAAAATTAGATGGAATAAATGAGATTAATCACTGTCAGAATTTGAAGTGTCTTAATACCTATCTGAGTCTTGGGCAGCAGGTATAGATAATCCTCTATTATTTCCTTATTTATTTTTATTTTTTAACATTTATTTTTGAGAGTCAGAGAGAGACAGCATGAGTGAGGGAGGTGCAGAGAGAGAGGGAGACACAGAATCTGAAGCAGCTCCAGGCTCTGAGCTGTCAGCAAAGAGCCTGACATGGGGCTTGAACTCATGGACCACGAGATCATGACCTGAGCTGAAGTCGGATGCTTAACCAACTGAGCCACCCAGGTGCCCCTCTCCTTATTCTTACAAAGAAAAAGGACTGATTTCTCCTAGAAAGAAAAGTGGGTGATACGTACAGAATTAAAAGTGTGTTTTCCTAGAATAATTGCATCTCACAATTTCTTTTAGGATATTGTTAGTAACGGTAAGTGCTGAGGCCGTTTTGCTGGTAAAGGCGTTTGTTTACTCCTACGAATCGGTATCTTGGATTGGGCAGGGGCTTGTCCAAAGCTGGCGGTTACCCACACGGCCTTAAAATAAGTATCTGCAATGATTCTGCACTAACGAAGTAGAACAGGTTATGAGAAAGAAGAGCCAAGTCCCGCCTGCCACTCATCCCCAGGCAAAGAATGAAGGTGAAAGTTGTCTGCACACACGTGCTCATTTTTCAACCCCAGCAAAGCATGCGTTTGCAAAAATCTCCTAAAAACCTAAGGCCCCACCTGTTCGTGCCCCTTTTCCTCTTGTGGTGGCCTCACTATTCATTTGCTCAGGACAGAAACCTGGGAGTCATTCCTGATTGTTCCTTCCTCCTACGAACCAGGTGCTACAATTTGGGCTCTGAAACGTCCTGCTCCCCCCCTCCCCCCCCAGTCACGTCACTGCCGGTTTTCATCTGGCTGAGATGTCCTGGCTCGTCTCCTAAGTGTTGTCCCGACTCACCATCTCCCCACACACAGCTTCCACTCTACTGACAGCCACCTTTCCAAAACGTGTGACTCACACCCTTTCCTGACAAGGAAAAGGCCACTTCTCCGCAGAGAATCTACACTGCCCTCCACCCCGGAGGTGTGTCCTGAACTGCTTTCCAGTCTCTGAAAGAGCTCTTTTCTCAGCCGGCAACACAGTTTCTTGCTTCGCCCAAATCCGTCTCTCAGTTCTCAGTTAGGCTTCCCCCAGGAAGTGGGGCCTGACATCCNCTGCCTGTGCTGTTTCTGCCGTTGTGAAGGTTGCTTTCTAATTGCCTGTTTCCTTTCTTTATACTCTCACAGAACTTGAAGCTTAATGAAGGCACATTCCATTCTGTCTTGGTTAAAATTCTATGATCGATGCCAGATTCAAGTTCGGTGAGTAAATACTCTGTTGGATGAATGAGTGGACACTGGCTCCATGCAAAGGAAGTAGCTAATCCATTTGGTAATCCACCTCTTGAACATTCACCTAAAAATGCAACAAAAACACAAAGTGTAGTAACATAGAGGATAGCACAGAGATTTACAAAGATCAGCGTTGAAGCCAGACTTCCTGGGTCCTCCCGTGACCTTGATCAAGTTATGTACCCATTTTGCCCCTCTGTCTCTCCATCTGTAAAATGGGGATAATAACAAAATTTGCCACAGAGAGCTGTCAGGAGTGAATGAGTTCATACACGTGAAATGTTTAACATAGTTGCCAGTGAATGTCAGTGTGATAAATGCCGGGTCATTGCTGACATAGTAGTAATGGGAACAGCAGCTATAGCTTGTCACGAAGAAAGGACTGTCCCCAGGGGCAGTCTAGGTAGCCGTGTTAGCTTCCTTCGCAGCCCAAGCCCACGGACATCTCCGCATTCCAAGCCGTCTGCTTATGATTTCTACCTGCTTCTTATAAAGTTCTCTGCTTGGCTACAGTCTCACCTTGGAGGAAAGATACATCTTTGTCATATTTCTCCTGATTTGTACTCTATTCAGCACTTCTTGAATATTCTAAGTTCAGATTCAATTCTGCATTTTTTGGCTTGCACATGCCAAAAAAAAAATGGTGGGGGGGGAGATAGGGATTTCATAGCTCAATTCTGATTAAATTTCATTCTCTTGAGCAGTGTTTCTTCATTTTGGAAACTAGTTTTAAGTTACCCTCATTTGAATAATGCATAAGTTTCATGCATGGAAACTATGGGGTTTTTCTGGAATAATCAAGGATTTGACCTTCTCTTCACTTGCGCTCATCCTACTGAATAACCTCGCAACTTTTAGTGCCGAAGCCTTTTCTCTGGCTGCCTGGTTCTGGAGTACGTCATTATTATATTTCCTACACGCATATCTCTTCGTGCCCTTCTTCTGCATCCTGACCTGGGAGAGCATTTCAGACTTGGTGTGCCCAATACCATTCGGCCCTGTGAGGCCCACGCAGGGTCCCCATCTTATAAGGGCGTCATTTATCTGAGAAGGCAGTAAATAGTAGACGCATGAATGCTTGAATCATAGGTCCTGAGGAAGGCCCCGAGGCAAGAGGAAGAGGAAGTTGACCTCGTGCTTGGTGGAGATGGGGATGGAGGGGCTCTGGGTCGAAAAACCCTGTGCGCGAACCAGGAGACTGAGGAGGGGCGGAAGGGACATGAGGCTTGTCACATGCCAGCATGGACGGTCCTTCTCAGGTCTACAGTTTCTGCCACCACAGGGCACACATTAGCCCTTCGAGTGGGCATTAAGTTTATCCTGGCCTCCTTCTGCGGGCGGCTGCTCCCAGAGTTTTGTTCTGGGAGTGCTTTACACTTGGTATTTGCTTCTGCAAAATAGATGACATGTGCCTTTGGAAGCTCGTTGACCTTGGGCACAGTTGCTTCTAATTTGTCTTTTTTTGTTCGTTTCTGCACATGATGGGAATTGTAGGCAGCAACAAAGAGAAAGACATGGGGTGAGCAGGGAGAGGGGATGACCACCCACCTGTAGTGACGGAGGGCAGAGGGGCCACGCCAAGGGCTGGGGACCCCGGGACCGTATCTACCATGTGTGTGCTTCCTAAAAGGTAAAGTTACTTCCTTATTTGAGGATCATTCTCATCAGTCACGCATGGACGTAGTGAGGAGCTCATCATATAAATGACCATAAATCCGAAATGAAAAAGGGTTAGGCATTAGATGTGACCCTACACAGCCCAGCTGGTGATCAGCAAAGGAGGCAGGCAGCCCCCGATGGAAACCTGCAGGGAGATGAATGCATCACTGCCGCTGAAAGGGGAATGGTGTGGGTGGCAGTCATAGGGAGCAGGGTGGGGGTAGGGTGGGGGAGGAATTTGCATCTCGTGGCTTAATCAGATCTGAAACCTAACATCCTGTTTTCTGTAGGTCGAGCACATCAGCAGCTGAAAGCCTCCTCTGACCATGGTCAGCCTCAGGAAGTGAGAGTTAACGGCCTCACGGATGGGAGCCCAACTCCTGAGTGACCATGCCTGGGAAAGTGTCCACCCGCACCCTGGACAGCCCCCCAGCCCTCCCTCCACCACAATTCTAGAACTCCAGACCTCACCCCTCCTCTTCAGAGAGTTATCAACAGGAAGTCAAGTCAGCTGGAACACTCTGTCCTTTTGACAGTTTTGTTTTAATTCTGCAGCTGTGTTTAAGGCTTTGTGAATTCTCTCTCTGGCTCTGGGTCTTGGGGTCTGTCCGTCTGTCTGCCTGGTGCTTTTTTTCCTCACACCCACACGCAAGTCACGGTTACCAGAAGGTTGGTGGACCCGAATGAGAACTAGGGTCGAGAAGAAAGATGTGGGGTGGTAAGGAAGCACTTTAGGGCCCGTAATAGTAGCAGTTGATGAGCTAAGGAAGGTGACTATTTGCTTAGGGATCAATACTGAGGAGAAAGGAAATGCTGAGGAGGAATTCCTAAGTCGTCAGCAGGGTGCACCGTCCATAACCATCTCCCCTCCCCTCGTTATGGTCCCTACGTCTACCTCACGTCCTAGTGTGGGCATGTCTTCTTTCCTCAGTATTCTCTGGTGTCTACTCAGCGGATGCCTTACTCACACTTTTTCTGGCTCAGGAAGCACATGGTAAACAAACGAACGAAGCTTCGCTCCCTTCCTGCATCCTAGTCAGCTTATCACTCAAAAACCACAGCACAGCTCACACATGCAACACGATCCTCCTTGGTCCTAAGGTGTTAGCTCTTCATCTCTGGTAGCTGCAGTTCACAGGTCCTTCCTTGCGGAGTGTCTGAATTTTGTACATGGAACAGCATTCCAAGACTCCTCAGGGCATTGTTATTTTCTATCCTGGTGTCTTTTCCTTCTACTGCCTCTCATTCAAGTCTAGAGGGAAAAGACCTCTCAACTCAGATACTGGGGTCTCTAAAGCCCTCTCGTGGCTACAAGGAAAGTGGTGATTATTCTTTCTCCAAATTCTTCTGCCTCAACAGACCCAAGAAAAATGTCCCCTGTCCACGCGAGTAGCCAGCCCACTAAACTTACAGGTGTAAACTGCCAGGGATGCTTTTATTTATTTAAAAAAGGTTTAATGTTTATTTTTGAAAGAGAGACAGAAAACGAGCAGGGGAGGAGCAGAGAGAGAAGGGGGCGGGGGGGGGGGGGGGGGGGGAGGANGGTGCCCCGCCAGGGCTGGTTTTAAAGGAGTATCTGTGGCAGCAAAGGACTTACAGGCACACAGGTGGGAGACGCTTTGTCAATCACTTGAAACCTAATATAGCTCATAGGATAGGTATGGGCTCTCCCATATGTCTCTGTAAACCCACAGCTAGAAAATTCATACGCAGACCTGTCGTCAGTTGGCAATCCTGGACTGTGATTTCAAATGCCTGCTAGTATCTGCCCAAATTGTAGATTTCAAAGTCATTATTTTGAATCAGAATCCTATATTTAAGAAACAAAACTATATAAAGCCCACAACAAGCATCATACTCAACAATGAAAAACTTGAAGATCAGGAACAAGGCAAGGTTGCCCAATCTTATCACTGGAAGTTCTCGACAGAGCAATTAGGCAAGAAAAAGGAATATAAGGTTTCCAAATTGTAAAGGAAGAAATAAAATTATCTTTGTTCACAGATGACATGATCTTAAAGGTAGAAAATCCTAAAGATTCCTCCCCCCCCAAAAAAAAAACTGTTATAACTAATAATCAAACTCAGCAAAGTTTTGGGATACAAAATCAACTCACAAAAATCAGTTTCATTTATATACACTGACAATGAACAATCCAAGAAAGAAATTAAGACAACAATCCCATTTACAATGGCCTGAAAAAATAAGATACTTGGGAGTAAACTTAACCAAGGATGTGAAAGACCTATACACTGAAAACAACAAAACATTGTTAAAAGAAACTAAATAAGACACAAATAGGAGCGCCTGGCTGGCTCAGCCGGTTAAGTGTCCAATTTCAGCTCAAGTCATGATCTCACAGTCTGTGAGTTCAAGCCCTGCGTCGGGCTCTGTGCTGACAGCTCAGAGCCTGGAGCCTGTTTCAGAGTCTGTGTCTCCCTCTCTCTCTGCCCCTCCCCTGCTTGTGCTCTGTCTCTGTCTCTCAAAAGTAAATAAATGTTGAAAAACAACTTTTTTAAAGACACAAATAACTAGAAAGACATTATATGTTTGTACATTGGAAAACTTAATATTGCTAAAGTGTCCACACCACCCAAAGTTATTCAATACAATTTCTTTTAAAGTCCCAATGGCTTTTTTCTCAGAATTAGAAAAAAAAAATCATAAAATTCATATGGAATCTCAAATTGCCTGAATTGCGCCACCCCCCTCCCTGCCAAATCTTGAAAAACAAGAACAAAGTTGGAGGCCTCACACTTCCTGCATTGAAAACATAAATGCTGCGGTAACCAAAACAGGTGCTGGCATAAAGACAGACACAAAGACTGATGGAACAGAACAGAAAGCCCCCAAATCAGCTTTGTGTGCACAGTCAAGTGATCTTCAAACCAGCGCCAAGACCACACGATGGGAAAGGACAGTGTCTTCAACTAACACAGCGTTTGGGCACTGGATATTCACCATGTGAAAGATCGAAGTTACATTCTTACCTTATACTGTATTTAAAAATTAACTCAAACTGGGGCGCCTGGGTGGCTTAGTCGGTTAAGCGTCCGACTTTCGCTTGGGTCATGATCTCGCGGTTCGTGGGTTCGAGCCCCGCGTCGGGCTCTGTGCTGACTGCCAGCTCAGAGCCTGGAGGCTGTTTCAGTCTGTGACTCCCTCTCTCTCTGACCCTCCCCTGCTCATGCTGTCTCTCTCTCTCTCTCCTAGAAATAAATAAAACATTTAAAAAAAAATTAACTCAAAATGGATTAAAGACATAAACATAAGACCTCAAATTACAAAAGTCCTAGAAGAAGACACAGGGGGCATCTCTGTGACCTTGGCTTTAACAATGATTTATTGGATATGACACCAAAAGAACAGGCTACAGAAGCAAAAATAGACCAAATGGGACCACATCAAACTTTAAAACTTCTGCTCGTTAAAGGAAACAGACTGAAAAGGCAATCTATGGAATGGGGGGAAATAATCGAAAATTACATATCTGATAAGGAGATTAGTATCCAGAATGTACAAACAACTCAGACAAGTCAACAACAGAAAGGTCCTGGGGCACCTGGGTGGCTCAGTCGGTTGAGCGTCCAACTTAGGCTCAAGTCATGATCTCAAGGGTCATGGGTTTGAGCCCCGTGTCGGGCTCTGTGCTGACAGCTCAGAGCCTGGAGCCTGTTTCAGAGTCTGTGTCTCCCTCTCTCTCTGACCCTCCCCTGCTCTCGCTGTCTCTCTCTCTCAGAAATAGATAAAAAACATTAACAAATAAAAAAAAACAACAACAGAAAGGTCCTACAACTCAACAATAAAAACCGTAATAACTCAATTAAAAGATGCGCAAAGGACTTGAAGAGCTGTTTCTCAAAGAAGATACACAGATGGCCAACAAGCATGTGAAGCGATGCTTAACATGACTAGTCATTAGAGAAATTCAAGTTACCATCCCATGAGATAATCAGTTTACACTCATTAGGATAGCAACTATGAAAAACACAAACACAAAATAACAAGCATTGGCTAGGATGTGGGGAAATTGGAATCCTTGTGCACTGCCGGTGGGAATGTAAACTGGTGCAGCCACTATGTAAAATGGTATAGAGTTTCCTCAAAAAGCTAAAAATAGAATTACTGTAGGATCCAGCAATCCCATGTCTAGGTATATATCCAAAATAATTTAAAGCAGGATCTCAAAAGATATTTGCACATCTATGTTTATTGCAGGATTATTCACAAGAGCAAGAGGTGGAAGCAGCCCAAATGTCCACTGACAAATGAATGGATAAAGAAACTGTGTATATATATACACACACAGTGGAATATTACAGCCTTAAAAAAGAAGGAGAATCTGTCACGCGCTACCACATGTATGGACCGAGGGGACATTATGCAGAGTGAAATAAGCCAGTCACAAAAAGACAAATACTATATGTCTCCACTTACATGATAGATGCAGAATAGTCAAATTCACGGAAACAGAAAATAGAATGGTGATTGCCACGGGCTGAGGGAGGGGAGTGGGAGATCGTTAGTCAATGGGTATATTTTTCGCGAGATGAGAAAGTTCTGGAGATCTGCCACACAACAATGTGAATATAGTTAACACCACTGCACTGTACACTGAAGAAGATTACGAGGGTACATTTTATCATATGTATTTTTTGTTTTAACCACAAATAAAACTATACAAGGTGGAGGGGAGGGGAGGAGAAGCATGAATGCTTGAATACCTCCAATCGAAAATTACCTTCATTGATGCCATAAACACCTGTGGGTTTATGTCAAAGACCGGGCCTATGACTAACTGAGTAAAGATTTCTAAAAAAGCATATTTGGCACCAACAAGGAGAACCCCTTTATTTTTTTTAATTTTTTAATTTTTTAATTTTTTAATATTTTTATTTTATTTCTAGGATAGAGAGAGACAGCGTGAACAGGGGAGGGTCAGAGAGAGAGGGAGACACAGACTCTGAAACAGGCTCCAGGCTCTGAGCTGGCAGTCAGCACAGAGCCCGACGCGGGGCTCGAACCCACGAACCGCGAGATCATGACCTGAGTGAAAGTCGGACGCTTAACCGACTAAGCCACCCGGGCGCCCCAAGGAGAACCCCTTTATAACAGCGAGGCTTCCAACGGTGGTCTCTTGTGAGAAGGAGTGTGTTCTCCCGGAGTGAACACTGGTGAACTGAGAAGCCAGTGTCCGGCACTCACTTCCAGATACGGCACCCACGTTCTGATAGACTCGAGCTTGACTTTTAAGGTAGTTCCTAACGCGGAGATTCTAGGACTACAGACCACAGTTGGGCTGATAGTGGTGCTGGGAGAGAACTCTCGGCCTTGCACATGATCTCAGCCTCTCTGACTGGGCCGTGAGATGAAGTGCGGAAGCCACAGACTGAAGCCCCAGGTGAGCGGATGAAGTGCAGGCTGGTTGTTACAGTGAGCGGCTGTGGGTTGGCCGGTGTGGCGTTCAGGGGTTGAAGGAGGGGCGGAGGCAGAACAGGAGGCCAGAAAAGCCTTGGGGGGAGCGGACGGGGGAGGGACGCGCACGACGAACCTGAGCATCTTTCAGAGTAGGACACAAGAGGTCATGTGCCTCCTGATACGATGCAACAGGGAGCACCCTGGCCACCTACGATGTGACATTTGCAAAAGTAAAGAAATTAAAAATTCAACCAGAGTCTAATCACATTCCAGTTGGAGCTCCCAGTTTACAGGAAATAGAGCATATGGTTCATGTATGACCCACGGGGATTTAATCAGCAAAACCTGGAAGAAGAATTGCTATAGACGAAATGAACTGGTTTTTTCTACAAATAAATGACATCTTAAAAAAAATAAAGGGAAGAAGGAACTGTTCTCAATTAAGAGCGACTTAAGAGAAGTATCAACAAAAGGCAAATGTGCAGAACTTCATTGGATCGCGATTGAAATTCACCAATGGTTTTCAGACAATTGGAAAGTTTGAACGCAGATGATATGCAGAAATCTATGTTACTTTACTTAGGTGCGATAGTGATGCTAAATACCAAAGGTATTACATCTCAGAAGCATATACTGAAGTCTTCATAGCCAAACTTGTGTGACGTCCAAGATTGGCTGTAATATATTTCAGGGAAAAGATGGTTAAGGGAATAGATAAGGCAGGATTGGGATTACACTAATCATTGTGAAAGTGAGTGTGGTATGTGGGAAGTCTCTCTGGGCTTGTGTGCCCTTATAAATTTCCACAATAACTGAATGACAGTGAACCGACTCAAGTGGACCAGGTACCTGAAACAGGTCTCGGTGTAGAAGGGGGAAGGGACACTGAAAACTTTGAGGTCAACAAATGCATCTTTCTCTACTTTACGGGGTTGCTTCAGGGCTGTCTCCTTCATGCGGTTAAGGGCAGAGTCACTTCATCCAATTCCTTACAACTTTGAGAGTCTGCTCCATGACCAGGCAACTGACACCTAGGTAAACTCCCGAGAGAAGTGCGTGGCTAGATCTATGAAAGACAGGTACAAGAATATTCGCATCAGATTGATTCATAATAGTACAAAAACTAGAAACATCCCAAGTATCAACGAACCGATCAGCTAACAGTGTATCATACATACCCTAAAATGTTATTCAGCAGTAAAAAGAAACCACGGACACACACAGTGACACGGATGAAATTCAAACACTTAATGCTGAGAACCAGACAGAAGAATTTGTGCCTTGTCATTTGAGCACAGACACCGCTAATACAGGGTGACGGATGCCAGAGTATTAGCTGTCCCTGGGTACTGGTATTGACTGGGCAGGGACAGAGGGACCCTTTCAAGGTGATGGAAAGGTCTTACATCTTGATCTGAGGGCTGGGGCACACCTATGTAAGAACCCATTGACCCGGGCATTTAAGATCATGTGCATTTTGTGCATTCTAGGCTGTATATAACTCAATTTTCAAAATAGGAAAAGAAAAAAAAGAAACCCTTTGAAGTGTTTGGAATTTCCAAGAGAGACCTAAGTGACGGCGGAATTGAAGATAATTTTAGGCTCTAAAAACACCTGAGCTCCTGATTCAGAAAACAAGTCTCTTCCAAGGGAAATGCTGCCTGGAATGTTCCGCAGCCCAGGGGTCAGGGAAGGGTTCCAGTTCTACCCCAGACTTCCACCCTGCTTCTCCCCTCTTGCAGAATACATCAGCGCTGTTCACGCAGCTGTTTGCCTCAGTAGCGACTAAAGAACCCATTCTTTTTCTGTTTTGTTTTTCTGAAAACATTCATGGCAAATTCCTAATCATCACCAATTCAATACCCCAGGCCAAACGAAGATGTCACGTAGAGTCATGAGCATGCGGCCTTCCTAGAAGAAATGATGTGCTGTGCCGACCCCTTCGGGGACAGCAGGGAGGGGGGTNAGGGGGAGGAAGAAGCAGCGTGTCTGAGTTTCTGCTCCTCTTTCTCTCGTCCCTTTGCTTCCTCCTGCCGTCTTAGTGCCTCGGGGGTCCCCAGCCGGCCCTGCTGTGGCCAGCCCCCCACCCCGCCCCCTCAGGGGCCGGCGGCACCCCGAGTCGGACGTGTGGCCGGTGCTCTCCGGACGCCCTCTGCCGGGGGCGGAGATGACGTCCCCGGGGAGCAGACGCTGGGACTCATGACCCAGGCGGGCGTCTCCAGGCGGGTCTCCAGGCGGGTGTCANAGGCGGGCTTTTTCAGGCAGGTGTCACCAGGCCGGTGGCTCCAGGCCGGTGGCTCCAGGCAGGTGTCACCAGGCGGATGGCTCCAGGCGGGCGTCTCCAGGCCGGAAGCAGCAGCAGTGCACGCGCTGCAGGGAGGGCAAAGCGNCGATGATTGCGGGGGAGATGGAACCGGAGGCAATGGGTTTGCAGAGGGGGAAACAGTCAGGAGACCCTGGCCGCATAGGATGAAGACTTGACCATCGACCAGAGGGGAGGGTTTGAAAGACATTACAAGCACCTTACTGATCAGCCAGGACTGGCAAGTGGGGGGAGCTGAGAATAACTGAAACTTTCGGTGAGCGTTGCCAGATTCCTTGGACAAAAACACAGGGCAGACGTCCAGATGAATTTGAATTTCAGATCATCGACGGCTAATTTTTAGTATAAACGCGTCCTGTGCAAGAATTCATCTAATGTTCAAATTGCGCGGGGTGTCCTGGATTTTGTCTGACGGCTCTACTTCAGAATCATTTCCCCGGACTGCAAATCTGATTTGCTTAAACCACTGCTATCTTGATTCAATTTCCCAGGTAGATAATCCTCCTGGAGAGAGACTGCACATGGTGGTGAGAAAGTGTTTGGGTCAAATGAGCCATCATGGTTTTCCTTTTCAGCTCAAGAACGAGCCTAGGGAGGAGCACTGGTCCAGCGTTGTGTTTGCTTCAGCGGCATAGGCCACCCGTACCATCATTTACCCAGGGTGTTATTCGATCTATGTTAAACTTGCTCACTTTTAAATTAGCGTTGTCCTAAGTAATCATATCCATGAAAGCCTAAGTTTAGCGTGCTAGGTATTTTTTTCTGTGCCATTTTAAAAATATTTATTTTTGAGAGAGACACAGAGAGACAGAGCACGAGCAGGGGAGGGCCATAGAGAGAGGGAGACAGAGAATCGGAAGCAGCCTCCGTGCTCTGAGCTGTCAGTAGAGAAACCAAGTTGGGGCTCGCACTCATGAATGGTGAGATCATGACCTGAGCCAAAGTTGGATGCTTAACCAACTGAGCCACCCAGATGCACCTTTTCTGTACCATTTAAAATAAACACGACTATAAAATAAAATAAAAAAAATTTTTTTTGTTTTTTATTTATTTTTGGGACAGAGAGACACAGAGCACGAGTGGGGGAGGGGCCGAGAGAGAGGGAGACACAGAATCTGAAACAGGCTCCAGGCTCTGAGCTGTCAGCACAGACCCTGATGCAAGGCTTGAATTCATGAACAGTGAGATCACGACCGGAGCCAAAGTCGGACGCTTAACCGACTGAGCCACCCAGGCGCCCCTAAAATAAATGTTTTTTATTTATTTTTTTAAATTTATTTATGTATTTTTTTTATGTTTTATTTATTTCTAGGAGAGAGAGACAGCGTGAGCAGGGGAGGGTCAGAGAGAGAGGGAGTCACAGACTGAAACAGGCTCCAGGCTCCAAGCTGGCAGTCAGCACAGAGCCCGACGCAGGGCTCGAACCCACAAACCGCGAGATCATGACCTAAGCGAAAGTCAGAAAGTCGGACGCTTAACTGACTAAGCCACCCAGGCGCCCCCCTAAAATAAATGTTTTATCCCCACACTACATAAAGTTTGCATACACACTTTGGGAAATCCCAGTAGAGTAAGAAGAATTGGGCCGGGGCTGGGCTGGTCTGACTCCTACCCTATGGGCCTGGAGCCCCAGTCACCGTCTGGGTGGGGAGGAAGATGTCCTAAGGTGCTTATAAACCTGCACTTGACTGTGCCAGACAGGAGAACATGGACAAGCCCCTGATAAGGGCCGGGCAAGTGGGACCGGAGCTCACTTCCAGGGGTCTCCTGGCCCCACCCAGGAGGAGCAGCATGGGGACAGGTGAGGGCCAAGAACTTGGCTGCAGGTGGGGCTGAAGCACTGACCTCCCAGGGGAGCAAGTCCTCCCCACAGGGACTGTCAGCTGGTATCCAGGAAGGCTTGCTGTGGGATTTGGACACAGACTGCGATCTACCCACCTGCACAGTGCGGAATTGTTCCTGATTTGTTTAGAAAGCTTCTCCTCATACCTGGTAGCGGTTCAGATTGGTGTCAGTCCAACAGAGAGAGGGGTCTGGCACAGGTTTCTTGGTGGCGATTGGAGCCATTGGGATTGGGGCGCCCTGCACTGAGACCAAACCAGTCATTCTTGGCCAAGCACCTCTGGCCCCAAAGGTCATGCCGAGAGCCCAGAGGCTCTAATCCCGATTTCAGCACTTCAGCCAAATAATGGCCCTCATTGTGTTTCCCAAATGCCACAAGGCTCTCTTTCCTCCAGGTTTCCCCGGATCCACCCTGCTGTATAAAGACCTCTGGCTGTGCCAGCTTTCCTCTGGGCCCCCTCTCTGCTTACCGAAGTCTAGAACCCCTTGGTGTGGGCTGATGGATACCTGCATACTTTTCCGAGGTGGGCTAGTGAGAGAAGACAGTAGGGATGGTGGGGGGCGGGGGGTGGTCAGTAGAGTAAATGTTAGGCTGCTGTAACAAACATACCAAAATACAAGAACTGAAGCCAGGTGTTCCCTCTCACGTAAATTTCAGGTGAGTCGTTCAGAGGTGGTGCTCTCCAGAACGGCTGCCTTAGTCCTTCCGTCGCGTTCCACACCCCGGTCATCAGGAAGGAGCGCACAGGCTTTTGTTTCAAGGGGCTGGCCTGGAGGAGTGTACGCGTCACTCCTGCTTATATTTCATGTTGGCCCAGACATAACTACATGGACAATTGCAGCTGTAGGGAAACTGGGAACTGAGTTGTTCGTGTGCAGTAAGAGCTTGTATTGCTGCAGAAGAAGAGACTAGATATTGGGAAGAACAGACACCCACTGCCACAACGAGTCTAGGACGCTCTTGCACGATTGAGAGGCCGCTGGTGTTCCCTTTAAGAGGTCTGGACTTCGAGTCAGGTTATCTGGTGTGCAGCCACGGCTCTGCCTCCTCGGTGTGATCGTGACGAGTTGTGTGACTTCTCTGAATCTCAGCCCTCCCCTCTGTTCAGTCAGGGAGTGGTGACCAGTCTGCCCACCTCACCGGGCTGCTGGGAGACTCTAATGCCTCTGAGAGCCTAGAGCAGGTGGTGGTCACCTGAGAAGCAGAAGCTATTGCCTTGGGACACCCAGGTGTGGTTTCCTGTTGTTGTGGCTTTTTTTTTTTTAATTAAGAAAAATGTTTATTTTTGAGAGAGAGAGAGAGGGACAGACAGAGCACAAGTGGGGGAGGGGCAGAGAGAAGGAGACACAGAATCCGAAACAGGCTCCAGGCTCTGAGCTGTCAGCACGGAGCCCGACGCGGGGCTCGAACCCATGAACTGTGAGATCATGATCTGAGCTGAAGCTGGACATTTAACTGACTGAGCCATCCAGGCGCTCCTGTGTTGTTGCTTGTAAGTTGTGAGAGCTTGGTGCTGGCTCTTCGGCTGGTTTTGGACTGAAAACCATATACCTGAAATCTCCTGGAGTTGTATTTCCACTCACAGGGGAGTACTTGGTGGGTCCTAGTCACCTCCCCCGTNCCAGGCTCCAGGGCTCCTATCGTCTCTGGTGACGGACATTGGTAACCTGCCGCACTGGCTCTTTCTGAGCTCTAATCGCGTGTGGCCATTGAAGGCCCCGGAAGTTCCCCCTCACAGAGTGGATTTGGGTGGAAGGCCCTGGAACAGGAAGAAACCAGCGAGCAACCCCCTGTTATGCCATCTGAGCTGTTCCCACCCCCACCCCCATGGGCAACAAAGCACAAAGGGCAGCCTTGGCATGTCTTTGCACACCTCACACAGTTTTTATGATAGTCTACATACGATGTGTGTTAGTTACAGCAGAGCCTGTCTTATCTATTAGTCCTAAGCTCCGGAAGGAAGGGAGGGAGGGAGGAAGGAAGGAAGGGAGGAAGGAAGGAAGGAAGGATGGAAGGAAGGAAGGAAGGAAGGAAGGAAGGANTGACCCTCCCCTGCTCACGCTGTCTCTCTCTCGTCTCTCCTAGAAATAAATAAAACAGTAAAAAAAAAAAGAAAAAGAAGGGAGGCAGGGAGGAAGGGCATTTTTCCCAGCACCCGTTATGCCACAGGCACATAGACAACTTGCCAGCAGTCATCCCGTACCCGGCCTCCCCACTAGTGAGTACTATGGCTTCCTTACTGATGGACGAGGAGTTGGAGGTGGTACAGCACAGCCATCAAGATTTGAACCCGAGACCTAGGACACCAAGTCTGGCTCCGTTAACTATGGTTCCATAATAATAATTATCATTTTTATTTCGTAGAGAGAAGGGAGGGCAGGAGCAGGGAAGAGGGGCAGAGGGAGAGAGAGAATCTTAAGCAGGCTCCACGCTCAGCAAGATGCCTGAGGGGGCACTGGATCCCATGACCCTGAGATCAGGACCTGAGCCAAAATCATGAGTCAGATGCTCACCCGGCTGAGCCACCCAGGCGCCCCCACGATGCCATAATTGTTTTTATTATAGTTGAGTGTGAAAAGGTAGAAAGCACCTGGTCAGTCCTTGGATCCTCCTCTGGGCACCCAGCGTGATTTCATATCTCCTGCAGGGACCCAACAGAGTTAGAGTTAATCGCGTTTTTCACCAATTCGGCTCTGACATGCACAGCGCTGTAACTCACACGCGAAACAGGTCATTATAGTATTTACTGGGTATACTGAAGTTGTTGGATTGATATTTTTAAAGAATCATAGTTGGGGCATGGAGCCTGTTTAAGGATTCTCTCCCTCTCCCTCTGCCCCTCTCCCTGGCTCACTCTTGCTCACTCTCTCTCTCGAAAAAAAAAAAAAAAAATCATAGCTGCATCCCAAGAGTTGAAGGTAAAGTGCCTTGCAAAGTCTTTTATGGAATTAAGTAAGGTTTTTTTAAAAAAATGTTCATTTATTTTTGAAGGAAAGAGGGACAGAGCGTGAGTGGGGGAGGGCCAGAGAGAGAGGGACACACAGAATCTGAAAGGGGCTCCAAACTCTGAGCTGTCAGCACAGAGCCCGATGCGGGGCTCAAACTCATGAACCGTGAGATCATGACCTGAGCTAAAGTCAGTCGCTTAACTGACTGAGCCCCCTGGACGCCCCAGGACTAAGGTTTTTATGTAGCTGCAACCAGCAAGCAAAGGCAAGGAAAGAAGGTTTTTTGGACACAATTGCTCAGACTCCTGATTCCAGGCAGGACCCAAGTAGGAGTTCACCAGTGGTCCGCCATGTCTGGTGTCTGAGTCACACTCGGTCCTAACTCTGTGGCAAAAGCAGATGGCACTTCCCGCGGGCATCCTGCTAGGAGAGAATTTCCCATGAGACACGGGCATGGCAACCGTCCATCCTAGATTTTATGGCATGGTCCAATTTCACGTCTTTTGTTTGGAAGTCCTTAGAAAGGCACGTGCCCAGTTGGGTAACGAGTCCTGCTCTTGAATTTGGGAAATATGGTTACAGCAGGCACGTGGAAAGTTCCTTTTATTGCTTCCTGCTGGTGGATGAAAAGTACAGGGCTGGGACCGCTCAGGACAGCCTGCTTTACCCGGGCGAAGGGAGGGACCTCAGGGCTCATGTCATGAGTCACTTTGTTATTTTGTTGANGTCTAGAAAAGCTACAGAAAATGGCAACAGGAAAGAAGAGAAGCAGAGGCAGAAACTGCTCTTTGGACCTCATTGCACAAAGGAAGGAGGTGACCCAAGGCTCCTTGTGACACAGGAAGAAACACATTTGAGGAAGTGAGAGCTCTCCCTGCAAATCCCTCAGATTAGAGGCCAACCATGGGTGGCCCGAGAGCAAGTGAGAGGTTCTCTTGTGGTTCTAGCTCTTTCCACACTCGGGTGGGGTCACCGCTGGGTAAGGGCGCCTCTCCCAAGCACGGTCAAACCAAGTCAAGGGCCTATTTGTTTTCTAGCATGAGTCCGTTAAGATGCTCCCGGCCCCCTTAGGGTGCCTGCGTGGCTCAGTCGGTTGAGCGTCTGAGTGTCCGACCTCGACTCAGGTCATGATCTGCGGTTTGTGGGTTCAAGCCCTGCATCGGGTTCTGCGCTGACAGCTCAGAGCCTGGAGCTCCTTGGGATTCTGTGTCCCCCTCTCTCTCGGCCCCTCCCCCACTCACACTCTGTCTCTCAAAAATAAATAAATGTTAAAAAACATTTTAAAAAATGCCCCCAGTCGGCTCTCCTTCTTCCCACCCTTCAGCTCCCGGCCTGTTTGGCGGCTCCCTAAGGATTCAGCTTTGTGCTGGGACTCAGGAGCCCTGGGGTCCTCTTTGGATTCACCAAACCACTGAAACCTTGGGCACATCACTTCTGCCCCCTCTGATCCCCGGTTTCCTGCCAGTCGAACGAGGACCAGGAAAGACGACGGCTATAGAGCGCTGCCCGCTTCCTGACTCGACTGGTTACTTTGTCCTCGGCTGACTCCACGCTGGAAAAGCTTGAAAGTGTTAGTGTCCTCATCCAGTAAAACCTTTTTGATTCTACACACTCCATTCATGCATTCACTTGAACAAGCATCGAGCACCACTGTAGACCAGTACTGCCGAGTGACTGGTTTGCACGCTTTAGCTGGATCACTCGTCCCATTAAATCCTCCCCCCAGTGCAGTGAGATACTACCTCCATGTTTAGGCTACGAAGGGCTGAAGCTACCTGCTCCATACGTCTCCGATTCTGGCTCGGACTCCAAGGGTGGAGTTTCGATACACGAATTCGGTTCTGCGGAGACAAAGGACAGGCGGTTGGTTGGTTCTGATGTAAGGAGGGTCCAGCCGGCAGCAGAAGGCCGGCTTGCAGGCTCTGAGGCCCTTGGCGTTGTTCATTCGTGCACTAGGCCATGTCCGCCCCATTCCAGAAGCCCGGCGAGCCTCCGACACACAGCCAGCCCCTTTCTCTCGAGGCCCCCAGCTGGCAGTTCGGGGACCTGGTTTCCCCCAGGAATGTGAACCGCGGAAACAGCGCCCTCGTGTGTCAGAATGACTACGCGCATCTGAACTCAGGAGAAAGATTTTTCAACAATCTTAAACCATGAAGCACTTTAGTCTTTCCTTCCGTGTCTTTGAAACCTGTCCGGGCGAAGTGATGGCGACGCGCCAAACCTGCCGAAATTTACCCAGAGGCAAATTAGGAAGCGCAAGGAGAAGGTGGAGGGAAGTCATCTTGGAACCCTTCCTTGCTGAGAGATTTCATGTCCTGCACCAGCCTGGAAAATCGAAACTTCTGTAGTTCCAATCTGACAACGATCCTTACTTCTTTTTAGGTTCCTTTTCTTCCGTTATCCTTTCTTTTTTTTTTAAATATATTTTTATTTATTTCTAGGAGAGAGAGAGAGAGACAGCGTGAGCAGGGGAGGGTCAGAGAGAGAGGGAGACACAGACTCTGAAACAAGCTCCAGGCTCTGAGCTGGCAGCCAGCACAGAGCCCGACGCGGGGCTCGAACCCACGAACCGCGAGATCACAACCTAAGCGAAAGTCGGACGCTTAACCGACTAAGCCACCCAGGCACCCCCCGTTATCCTTTCTTTCTCATTTCTTTCATCTTTTTCTTGTTTTCCATTCATCTGCCTTTCCCCCCTTCCCCTCTCTACTCTCCCTAACTACTCTTAGAAAGAGTTATATTTACTTATGAATCATACATTATTATTTCTCTCTCTTAGGTTACTCAAAAAATATGCCTCTTCCTTTTCAAGTGTGTGTTTCGATGGGGAGAGGATGCATAGAGGGAAACACTGATCGAACTGAGAAAATCAGACCCAGATCGAATAGATCGGGATTTGTCTCCCTCTACCCCTCCCTCCTTGCTCTTTCCACAAAGGATTCACAGTTGCTTGTAGAAAACACGCCATACAAATGACGCAATATATACTTTGGGAGGTATAATGCAGGAAAACACACGTAATAATATAAAGATCAGGGGTAAGACCAGCATAAAGTAATGCCTATCTGTTCATTTGCTCAAAGTAGGTCACAAAATACTTCATTGTGAAATCTGAGAAACCAAGGCAAAGAGGAACAAGCAATTAGTAACTGTATCATATCCACTAGGTGAAAACAAACAATTATTCTTTGGAGGGGCTGTGCTTTCTGAAATCGGGACCTGACAACTTCTCCCATGGGTACTCGTGAAGGGAAGGCTGAGTTGATGGGAAACACTCTCACCAAGGGCTTTGCCGGAGCCACAATCACAATCGGCGGCTACGGTTGTTTCTTATAACAATGTTCAAAATAAGGCTGATGGTGTAGCTCCAGGATGTAGTGCCGCAAAAACAGAACCAAACAAGGGGAGAAAACAATATAATCCGATCAGGGGAGGCTCTGCTACTCTGATACATTTCAAGGGTACGTTTTAGAATAGCTACGAAAATGAGCAGACGCTTGTTCTCAGGAAATCCACCACCTGAATTATTTCTCCCGACTAGGAGTTTGATAAGACTAAACAAGGCAGAGTATGAGGTTGTAATCTCTTGAAAGAACCTGTGTTATTGATAAAAAGAGGATTATCATGCTTTTAAGAACCAAAAAGGGGGCGCCCGGGTGGCTTAGTCGGTTAAGCGTCCGACTTTCGCTCAGGTCATGATCTCGCGGTTCGTGGGTTCGGGCCCCACGTCGGGCTCTGTGCTGACTGCCAGCTCAGAGCCTGGAGCCTGCTTCGGATTCTGTGTCTCCCTCTCTCTCTGACCCTCCCCTGCTCTCTCTCTCTCTCAGAAATAAATAAAACATTAAAAAAAATTTTTTTTTTTAAAAAAAAGAACCAAAAAGGAAACAAGAACTTAGGATTCCATCCAGACACAGGGCTGACTGGTGCTCTGTCCCATCTAAGCAGAGGGTAAATACAGGAGCTGGAGCCAAAATGTCTCTCAGAAAACTTTTTTTTAAAATTTTATTTTTAATGTTTTATTTATTTCTGAGAGAGAGAGAGAGCAGGGGAGGGTCAGAGAGAGAGGGAGACACAGAATCCGAAGCAGGCTCCAGGCTCTGAGCTGTCAGCACAGAGCCTGACACGGGGCTCGAACCCACAAACCGTGAGATCATGACCTGAGCCGAAGTCAGACGCTAAGCTGACTGAGCCCCCCAGGCGCCCCTCTCAGAAAACATTTTGGGGGCTACTCCAGCTTATATAAGAAAGAGGCATCAAAGGAATTCTCAAATTTTAATGTGCACAGAAGC